>NW_015544145.1:24409-34434 GCF_001515605.1 Sinocyclocheilus anshuiensis
TGCCTTGAATTGTCCCTCATTCAGAAAGCAGTCTGGAGTAAAATTATTTGCGCAGACATAAACGAATTTGGGTCTATTCAGTGGCGCATTACCATTAAAAACAAAACTAATGCACTGCGTCCTCAGTGGCTCTGATGTCGGGATGTCTTCTACATCACAAAACTACAAAACACCTGCATCGCTTACAAGACATTGTCGCTACAGCTGCTCGAGCACGGAGAGAATGATGTACTTCATACAACTGGCTGAGGGCGAAAACATGCTAATATTGGACAGTACTTCAGCGGTTGTGGGCGGGGCCTGAACAATATGACATCATACTGCTCAGAAAATCAAAACAGCTTAATAATTGAGACCCTTGATAAAAGGAGTGAATGGATTTTTATCATTGTAGGGTGGTTGTGTCCACATAGATACATTTATATGCAAACAACATGTAAAAGTGAATTTTGCATCCAATGCCTACTTTAAAATGGAAATATAATCTTAATTCAAGTGATGAAGGATTTCAAAAGTGTGACAGTAATCAGTGTTGAGTACTACTGTAAGGTTTACCCTGCCTGGTTTACATGTTTGAAAATGATAAACAGTTAAAAAAAATAGACATTTAGAAAAGTAATCAAAAAGTAATCAAATGTAATCAGTTACATTACTTTTATAAAGTAATTGAAAAGTTACACTACTTATTACATTTTAAGTAGGGTAACTTGTAATCTGTAACCTATTACATTTCCAAAGTAACCTTCCCGACACTGTACAGTACCAATGCACAAGTTATAAGCCCATAACCCATAAAACATGAACCATATTCATATGTTGTAGTTCAGCCTCACAACAGTGATTGTATTCCGTCGGAATCCACTTTGATGTTTTTGACTTTTTTGACTCTATAGATTACTTTTGACAATGATCCATTAAGTTATTATCATGCCGAGATGTTTTAAAATCACTACCATTATATTTTGCCATAGGTGACACCGACAAAGTCCTGGAAAAGATTGTTTTCCAAGAGTCTGGAAATACCTGTGTGTCGAATTGAAGAGGAAACATTCCAGCTGGGTGAGTTTGAATGAACATTTGCAGTTCAGATTCATTAGTTAGTGATCTACCATTAGTGATCTCTGTCTCAACATCACACCATCTACTGTTAATTACCTGTTCTTCAGTTCTCTGATCCCCACTATAATTGCTTGAGGATGTTTTGCACATATTAAGCCAGGTTGATGACGAGTCTAGATTGCCAAAGAGCTTTTTCTCTTATTGTTAGTGTTTCTGTTTTTTTTTATGTGGTCATCTACATTGACCCTAAAATGCTTATGGTTTTTGTTTGTTTTCTACCACATACAGACAGTTCTTCAGATGAGTCTGTATCTGTTGCTGAAAAAGTCAAAATGGTGAGATGTGCATGTATTGATCAATTGTAAATTATTATTGTATGTGTATTTGTCACGCGGTCGTGGTTGTAGTAATTGCGCTCGACAAGGAGTAGAAGTAAAGGAGTCTTTAATTAGCATCAACACACAGAGACCATTTAAAATAACATTAATCCAGAACGACAAACAGACAGAAACTGCAGGTTTATAAAGACGGAAATAAAGGAGCAAACAAAATGATTAATCAACACAGGTGAACAGAATGAGCGATGATTAACTAAATGAAAACTGGAAATGAGCCAAATAAGAACAGACAGGAACTAAACAGAAACCAACACGTGACAGATATCGCCCCCCTCGCGGAAGGCATGTCCTGCGCCGTAACAGTAACATCGGGGGGGGCGGGCGCCCTGGAGGCTGGTGCAGGACAGGAACAGGGCGGAGACAAGGAGAGCCTCCAGGGTGGATCGGGGAGCTCCGGGAGCCATGGTGGATCAGGCAGTTCAGGTTGCCAAGGCGAAGCAGGGGACTCAGGAGGCCATGGCGGAGCAGGCAGTTCAGGTTGCCATGGCGGATCAGGGAGCTCAGGGGACCATGGCGGATCAGGCAGTTCAGGTTGCCATGGCGGAGCTAGTAGCTCAGGAGGCCATGGCGAAGCAGACAGTTCAGGCTGCCATGGCGGAGCTGGTAGCTCAGGAGGCCATGGCGGAGCAGACAGTTCAGGTTGCCATGGCGAAGCTGGTAGCTCAGGAGGCCATGGCGGAGCAGACAGTTCAGGTTGCCGTGGCGGAGCTGGTAGCTCAGGAGGCCATGGCGGAGCGGACAGTTCAGGTTGCCATGGCGAAGCTGGTAGCTCAGGAGGCCATGGCGGAGCAGACAGTTCAGGTTGCCGTGGCGGAGCTGGTAGCTCAGGAGGCCATGGCGGAGCAGACAGTTCAGGTTGCCATGGCGGATCCTCCGTGGCCTTAGCTGGCTCGGCCACGGGTATATACAAATTTTATTTTCTTGGGGAAATCTAGGAATCCTGGTGGGCGCTCTGGAGGAGCGGGCACTTTTGAGGAGCAGTCTCTGGAGGGTGCTTTCAAGGAGCGGGCACTGGAGGGCACTTACTAGACGCGGACACTGGAGGGCGCTCTGGAGGGCGCTTTCGAGGAGCCGGTTCTGGGGGCCGCTCTAGAGACAAAGGAGGGCTGAATGGGACCAGCGGAGGCGAAAGAAACTCAGGAGATGATGGAGAGCCGGACGGGACCAGCGGAGAAGGAGACGAAGGAGAGCGAGGATAGAGAGGATTTCTGGAGAGAGGATAGGGGCCGTGAACTCCGGGGGCAGCGCCATGTCCAACAGCGTAGAGCCCGCAGCAGCCGGCGGGCCTGAGTGATGATCGGCCGGCCGTCTTGACTTCCGAGCAGCCGGCGATCCTGGGCTGAGGACTAGGGAGGTGCTTAGGAGAACATGGGGATGCCTCGGTTTTGTCAGGTGGCCGGAGTCGTTGGCGATGTATGTGGGGGTTCCTGGCGTGAGGTGAGCTGGGGAGGCACGGCTTGTTCCAGAGGGGGCTGGACGAGGAGACTTAGAATTTCTCTTGACTTCTTCTACCTCGAAGTCGGAATGATTTAAATAGAGGACGAAATGTTACTGAAATGTACCCAATTACTGTGCCCACATGTCTTCCATTAACACATGAAGTTTTAATCTTATCCTTTCTTTATAGGTACAGAGCAGGAGAGAATATTTGATTTTAGCTGAAACTCTCAGTAAAAAGTTCACAGAACCGGTAGAATCTACTGCCAATGCTAGAGGTTAGTGAGCTCTTTTATTTTCTATATATTATGATGTTTAGTATTATTTTATTGTATTTCTTATTTTGAACTTTATGATTTTTAAAATTACATATTTTTATTAGACTATGAAGACCTTTGGTTACTTTCACATCTCTTCTTTTTAGAATAAGAATATTTATAGTTGAACAGTAACCATCTGCATTTGAAAACTCTTACCAGTGTCTATTACTGAATTTCTGAGTGGTACTAATATTTTTTACTTTGTATTTGATCATTTCATACTTTGTATAACTTGTTTGTGTTTGTGTGTGCTATAAACTATTCATGATTTATCTCTTTGCCCTTCCCCAAACCAAGATTCACCTGCACCTCCCACTGATGCTACAGAACCTGCATTATCTCCTGTCATAGATGAAGCTGATCAGACCACAGATGAAGCAGCAGGTGAAGCAGCAGCAGCACAGCTGAACTGCAGTGATTCTCCCACTGATGCTACAGAACCTGCAGTATCTCCTATCGTAGAGGAGGCCAATCAGACCACAGATGAAGCAGCAGCAGCTCAGCTGAACTTCAGTGATTCTCCCACTGATGCTACAGAACCTGCAGTATCTCCTATCGTAGAGGAGGCCAATCAGACCACAGATGAAGCAGCAGCAGCTCAGCTGAACTTCAGTGATTCTCCCACTGATGCTACAGAACCTGCAGTATCTCCTATCGTAGAGGAGGCCAATCAGACCACAGATGAAGCAGCAGCAGCAGCTCAGCTGAACTTCATTGAATCTCTCACTGATGCTACAGAATCTGCAGTATCTCCTATCATAGAGGAGGCCAATCAGACCACAGATGAAGCAGCAGCAGCAGCTCAGCTGAACTTCATTGATTCTCCCACTGATGCTACAGAACCTGCAGTATCTCCTGTCGTAGAGGAAGCCAATCAGACCACAGATGAAGCAGCAGCAGCAGCTCAGCTGAACTTCAGTGATTCTCCCACTGATGCTACAGAACCTGCAGTATCTCCTGTCATAGAAGAGGCCA
Organism: Sinocyclocheilus anshuiensis; assembly: GCF_001515605.1. Classification (NCBI taxonomy): domain Eukaryota; kingdom Metazoa; phylum Chordata; class Actinopteri; order Cypriniformes; family Cyprinidae; genus Sinocyclocheilus; species Sinocyclocheilus anshuiensis. The sequence continues at coordinate 28,599 of NW_015544145.1, forward strand.
GTCAGACCACAGATGAATCAGCAGCAGCAGCTCAGCTGAACTTCAGTGATTTTCCCACTGATGCTACAGAACCTGCAGTATCTCCTATTGTAGAGGAGGCCAATCAGACCACAGATGAAGCAGCAGCAGCAGCTCAGCTGAACTTCAGTGGTTCACCTGCTGAAAGGCAGAACCCTGTTGCTTCTGAAGAGACTGAGAAGACGGGCCAGATGCAGTTAATTAAATTTCTGGAAAAACAGTTTAATACAATGAACAACACCCTAAAATCAATTGATTTGTCTTTAAAGAAGCTGGTGGGAAAACAGTCACAAGACACACTGCCTCAATATATCTGTCTAATTCCTGCTGATTTTGAAAATCTCCTGATTAATTCCTTAGTCAAGAAGGAGCCAATCACAGAAGGTGTGGGTAGTACTGAGGAAGCACAACTGTGATCTGAGAGGTTATCAATAAATATATTATTATTATTATTATTATTATTAGATAATTATTATACAAGTTTGTTTTAATGTGTTTTTAATTGCCAAGACAATAAACACCTTTTTGATAATCGTTCACTGTTTTTGTCATATTAAAGGGGTCATATGATGCTGCTAAAAAGAACATTATTTTGTGTATTTGGTGTAATGAAATGTGTTTATGCGGTTTAAAGTAAAAAAACACACAATAGAGTGAGCTGAGGCGGCGGGGTCGAGAACGGTCTCTATGCAGGGCTACCTTCCTGCCTCTAGGCAGCATCTGGACCCTATACACTACCGCTCCCACCCTCTCTAGAACCAGGCAGGGGCCCACCCAATGGCAGTCCAGCTTAGGGGAACGTCCCCTCTTCTTTTTCGGGCTGTACACCCAAATTAACTAGCCAGCCTCGAAGTTCCTCCCTTTTCTCCTGGCATCATAGTTCCTCTTCTGTCTCACACCAGCCTTTCCCAGCTGATCCCTAGCAAACGCATGGACAGTTTCCATTAGATCCTGCAGCTGCCTTGCATACTCTGGTCTGGCTGGCACAGTAGGTGTGTCTGGGGGCACAACAACTCTCGGGGGGGGGTCTGGAGCTCACACCCCAACGTAAGCAAAGCAGGGGGTGCACAAAGTGGAGTCCTGTACCGCTGATTTGTAGGGCATGAGAATGAAAGGAAGGTGAGTGTCCCAGTCCCGTTGATGGTCTGCTGTAAGTATGGCTAGCTACTGGCCCATGGTCCTATTAAATCTTTCAACAAGGCCATCGATTTGTGGATGCAATGGTGTTGTGTGTGTTTTCTGCATGCCAAGCCGTTCACACAGGGCTGCAAACAGCTTGGATTCAAAATTCCTCCCCTGATCGCTATGAACGACCTCTGCCATACCAAACCTGCTGAACATCCCTTCTACCACTGCATCCGACACCATCTCTGCTTCCTGGTTCGGCATCGCATAGGCCTCGGGCCACTTTGTAAAAAAGTCCATAGCAGTGAGTACAAAACTGTTACCTCTCTCTGTGATGGGGAAGGGGCCCATTATGTCCACAGCTACTCTTTCCATTGGTGCCCCTACAGCTTGCTGCTGAAGTTCAGCATGGGACTGGTCAAGAGGGCCTTTATAGGCTGCACAGGCATCACATCTGCAGCAAAAATTCTCTACATCCCTTCTGTGCTGACCCCAGTAGAACCCTTGGCGAAGATGGCGGAGTGTTTTGGACACCCCGAAATGGCAAGTCCCTGTACTTCCATGGCAAGCTGTAAGCACTGCTTCCCTCAATGCCTTGGGCACTACCACTTGCCATCTGTCCTACCTCGTGGCAGGCTCTTTCCATGCCCGCTGGAGCACTCCTTCGCTGAGCCGCAGTGTGTTGAATTTGGACCACAGTCCTTTTGTGGCCAACGAGCACCCTGCAATATCTCCCCACTCAGGTCTCTGTTGCGCTTCCAACCAACGCAGCACAGGTCTCAGGTCGTCATCCTGTTCCTGCTGCAAATGCCACTCTGGTGTGTCAACCACCCTCGGTGCCCCACATGCAGGTTGTGCTGCCTCATTCTCTTGACCCAGCTCCTTCTCCCAAGTCTCCTTATTTTCACAATGACGGCAGCCCTCAGCAGCACAAGGGCGACACGACAAGGCATCGGCATTGGTGTGGCTAGAGCCAGCTCTGTGCACTACTGTAAAGTTGCAGGACTGTAGTTCTTCCAGCCACCAGGCCACTTGACCTTCAGGCTCCTTAAAGGACATCAACCATTGGAGCGCCGCATGGTCCGTCCTTATCGTGAATAGTGTGCCACACGGGTAGTATTTGAAGTGCCTCACTGCCATTACCACCGCAAGGAGCTCACGTCTGGTGACACTATAGTGCCTCTCACTCTTGTTAAAGACCCTGCTAAAGTATGCCACCACCCTTTCTCCATCAGGCCCTTCCTGCGATAACACCGCCCCCATGCCAACATTGCTTGCATCCGTGTCTAAAATAAAAGGCAGTGCGGCGTCAGGTGGAACAAGGATTGGAGCCTCAATCAACGCCTGCCGAAGTGTATCAAATGCCTTCTGGCACTCATCAGTCCAGACAAAGGCATGGTCTTTTATTGCTGGAGGCGGAAGAGTGGCACCCCTATGCAAGAGAACCCCTTTACAAATCTCCTATAGTAAGAGGCTAGTCCCAGAAAACTTTTCAATTGTCTCAGGTCTGTAGGGGTTGGACAATCTCTGATGGTGTTAATTTTATCCTCCAGGGTGCCTATGCCTTCCCTTCCCAATTTGTGACCAAGGAATTCAACCTCCAGCCTCATAAGGTGGCATTTATCTGGATGCAGCTTCAGACCTGCTGCCGCTACTCTTCCCAGCACCCGACGGAGGGATTCAGGTGCTTCATCGACAGACTCCCCATGGACTAGAAGATCATCCAAATATACAAGACACTCACGGCGAGGGACTCCTTCCAGCACCTTGTCCATGAGCCGTTCGAATGGGGCGGGAGCGTTGCAGAGCCCAAACGGAAGGACCTTGAACTGCCAGAGGCCTTTATTTGTACGGAATGTGGTTTTGGGAGCAGACTCAGGAGACAATGGCACTTGCCAGTATCCGCTCCTCAAGTCAAGGGTGGAGAACCAGGACGAACCAGCCACCAAGTCAAGTGACTCATCTACTCTAGGTAGGGGATATGAATCTTTTTCCGTAACTTTGTTGAGCTGCCTATAATATATGCAGAATCACCATCTGGAACTATTTTTCCGCGGCACCATTACCACTGCTGAAGCCCACGGACTCTCTGATGGCTCAACAATACCCGCCTGTAGCATTTCCTCCAATTCCTTATCCGCAGCTTCCTGTCGGGTCAGAGGGAGACGACGAGGTCTTACTCTTATCGGGCGGGCATCTCCTGTGTCAATATCATGCTGCACTAAGTGAGTTAGGCCTACTTCATTCTCATTGAGAGGAAAAATGTCCTTGAAATCCACCATGAGTTCCCACGAACGCACTTTTTGTTGCTCACTTAAGCCATCACAGTTTTTTTGACCAAATGTCCCTCAAAGCTGAGATCCTAGTTTCTCTCTCGACATTGCACATTCCATCCTCTGAACAAGAGCCAGTGGGTGTTAACGGACAAGGTCGGCGGCGTGGGCGGGGCTCTGAGGCGGAGCGGCTCGAGCGCAGCGTCAAAGCATTTGTAGAATTTTCCATCCATGCAGGTGCCCTTGAGCGCGATTCAGTCATTTCCACAGCTCTCACTATTGGCATCATTACATCAGTGTCACAGTGAATTCGCTGCGGGCCTGGGAGCCGCCATGATTTTTTACATTCTGTGCCTTCACGTCATCGCGAGAGTGCGTCATGCCAGCCCGCGCTTGCGCAGTCATGTCGCCGCCATTATGTTGATTTACAAACTCAGCGCGCGGAGGGAAGGGAGGCGCGAAGCCAGCTTCAGCAGCTTGTAGCATGAAAGTGTCTCTCATTCTGGCCACTTCTCTCTGAGCCTAGTGTGGATCCGCCATCGGCCCGTGTGTCCACAAACACTCGCCTTTCTCTCTTACCATCTCTTCCGGCACCTCTTGTTTCACTTTCGCCCACGCCCCATAATCCATCTCGTGGGTGAATGCTCAGATCTCGCGTCAAGTCCGTCACTTCTGACACCAAATGTAGCGTTCCGCTACTAATGAAACCAGGCGTTCTCAGTCGCTCTGTAACTTTATTAAAGGTCCCATATTGTCAAAACTGAAATTTCCTGGCTTTTTTCATGATAACTGAGGTCTAGGTGCTATGTATTTACTGCAAAAAAAACAAAACATGAATTACCATTCTGAAACATCCTGTGTAAGTGCGTTTGAGGAGGTGGTTGGTTGTCTCCTGTCGTCGCCGATTCGGCCGCTACTAATGAAACCAGGCGTTCTCAGTCGCTCTGTAACTTTATTAAAGGTCCCATATTGTCAAAACTGAAATTTCCTGGCTTTTTTCATGATAACTCAGAGCCGTTTCTCAGTGGCTCTGGCCTGGCCGTGCATCACTCAGAAAACAACAGGTCAATCAGAAGAGAGGCTAATGAATATTAATTAGACAGGCCAAAATCGACGTGTTCTTTGCAGATCTCCTGAGAGAGGAGCTGTAAAAATATATTGAGATGGTTTTTGGTACTTATACCGCAAATATATATTCTTAAGGACATCAAGACTTAAAATAAAACTCCAGAAAGGTGTAAAATATGTGACCTTTAAAGCACTGAAGAGGGTTACTGTTATGGCCATAACCCAAGCCGTACACAGAAGGAAACAGAAGAAAAACAAGGAAGAATAGCACTCGCTGCTCTATGTTCTCACTCTCCCAACTAACTCTGAACTAGGCCTGGGCGATAAAACGGTATCGATATTTATCGACGGTACACCTTCTTCGATATCAATAGAGAAAATGTTTGATATAGCGTACGATATAGGCACGTACTGTGAGTGACGCAGACAGCACACACAAACACGAACACATGCTGAAATGAGTGCTGTGCCTGCCTGTGATGAGGAAAAAATTGTGAATAACTGAATAAAGAATGAATATTAGTAGAATTTAAAATAAACTTTTGCATTTGAATGTTAGGTGTGCATCAGGGAGCGTCATCAGTGGAGCACGAGATGCGGTGATGATGTAAGTGACGTCGTTGCATTTTAATGTTTTGTTAGTCTAGCCCACAAGACGCGGGCTAGTTTAATCACAAGATTAGAGAAATATAGTGGCTCAATGCGGAGAAGTTCTTGAATGGGTTAAAACCGAAACCAAGCCATTCACACAGAACGCATATTCAGCTCATTTTTTAGACGGACAAATATGACTGCTGCTCGCGTCTCACAGAAGAGATGTATAGAAAGCCATGCAAAGTTAAAACAGTTTAAACTTTTAGAAAACCGGTCACAAATTTGTGGAGGTTTATTCCTTTTCACTGCGTCTCATATGTTTTTTAATGCAGTCTGTGTGAATGGCGCTTCGGCTCTTTGGATTAAGCAATGCATAAATACATGATGCTGTTTTGTTCATAATTGTTTATGCAATTTACGAAATTATACTTGATTTTTTTAGTTAATTTAGACGTAATGCATGTTTTTATAAAACTTTTAGAAAACATGTCACGAATTTGTGGAGGTTTATTCCTTTTCACTGCGTCTCATATGTTTTTTAATGCAGTCTGTGTGAATGGCGCTTCGGCTCTTTGGATTAAGCAATGCATAATGATGCTGTTTTGTTCATAATTGTTTATGCAATTTACGAAATTATACTTGATTTTTTTAGTTAATTTAGACGTAATGCATGTTTTTATAGACTTACTTCCTTGCGTTGACAATTTAAATGCGCTGCATTATTTTGCTCATTGCGCCCTCCTGTGGCCTCGGGAGAC
>NW_015544145.1:34519-36441 GCF_001515605.1 Sinocyclocheilus anshuiensis
GATTGAGGTCGTATACATATATTGCGCGATAAGTCGATATATTGATTATTGCGACAGGCCTACGCGCAGTTGCTGCATTATGCATTCAAAATATTAGAGAAATATAGAAGCTCAATGCGGAGAAGATCTTGATAAGGTTAAAATCGAAACCAAGCCATTCACACAGAACAGATATTCAGCGCATTTTTTAGACGGACAAATACGACTGCTGCACTCGCATCTCACACAAGAGATGTAGCCATGCAAAGTTAAAACAGTTTAAACGTTTAGAAAACACGAATTTGTGGAGGTTTATTCCTTTTCACTGCGTCGCATATGTTTTTAAATACAATCTGAGTGAATGGCGCCCTCCTGTGGCCTGGGGAGACCAGTCAAAAGTTTCCTTACGACCTATTTAATCGGCATATAAAACATTAGAATTTTTTTTTTTTTGTATTGTGTTTGATATAAAATATTTGTTGTTTTGTCTCAATAAATTGTGTTTGAAAAAATTTCTATGATGTGCTACAGGCCGTGATCGACGAAATACCAAGACATGATCTCAAAATCGTTATTGGAGACATGAATGCCCAGTTCAGCCACGACCGCCAGGGTTTCGAAGACATCACTGGCCCTTTCGCATCATCGAAACGCCTGTCAGATAATGGTGAACGGTTGTTGTCATTTTTTGCACATATAACAACCTTTGTGTAGGAAACACCTTTTTTCAACATAAGTAAATTCACAAGATGACATGGTGCTCGCCAAATGGACTCACATTTAATGAGATTTATCATGTTTGCATTAGTCGAGGGTGGAGGACTGCTTTGAGGGATGTGAGGGTCTTCCGCGCGGCAGATGTGGGTTCAGATCATTACTTGGTCCGTTTAAATCTTAAGCTCAAACTACAACGACATGAAGGAAGATCTGAAACTGTCCGACCATTTGCAATTGAAAAGTTTAAAGATCAAAATATTGCAGATGTCTTCACCCTTCAGCTTTCCAATCGATTTCAGGCTTTAGCTGATGTGACAGAGATAGAGTCAAAATGGGAAGACTTCAAGGAAACACTGACCACTTGTGCGCAAGAAGTGATTGGCCAAAGGAGAGGAAGGCGGAAGAAAGAATGGATTCAGGATAGATCATGGGCCCTGACTGACCTAAGGAAGAAGGCCAAAAAGAAGCGGAATCAAGCTCAAGAGGTTGAGGATAAGGAAACGCCATCACGTGCATATGCTGTCCTTGCTGTGAAACAGAGCTGTAGGCGAGATAAGAAAGATTGGTTGGAGAAGAAATGCAAAGAAGCCCAGGTGGCCGCAGATCGAAATGATACCCGCACCCTGTACCGAATCATTAAAGACCTATCAGGAGCCTGGAGTAGTTCCTGTTTTCCACAGTTCTCCTAAGACGATTGCTGACTGGCTTCCGGAACAGGCTGGCTTCCGGAAAAGACGATTATGTAGCGAGCAAATCTACGCTTTACGAAACATCATTGAACAATGCATAGAATATAAACGTCCACTTTCCATCAATTTTGTCGATTTCAACGGCTGGTAGGGACTACAATGAGTTCCCGGGTTTGTGACATTACAAACCCAGATAAATCCCTCCCTCGGGAAAAGGCAGCAAAGGGGGCGAGGCGATGCTGCGCTGCTTTAGAGAAGAGGAAGAGAAAACTATGTACGTAAAAATCTATTAATATATGAATCGCGATTCTGTCTTCTAACGATTCTAATGGATTCACAAGTTTCAAAATCAATGTTCTAAAGCAGCGGTTCTTAATACTGTTCCGTGCGTCCCCCTGCTCTGCACACACTCTGCATCTCTCTCTCTTGCTCTCTCGCTCTCTCTCTCTCTCTCTCTCATTCAGATCATCAGCTCTATTCCATTTATACACTTATTTTCACATAGCTATGAGAAGCGTTAAACATGGACGCGTGTGC
>NW_015544145.1:36549-38249 GCF_001515605.1 Sinocyclocheilus anshuiensis
AAGCATTAACACATGTTAGACTGCACCCCATAAACACAATCAAGCCTAGAAAAAAAACAGTGAACCACCCCTTTAAAACATGCAAAGTAGGATTGCCAACTGTTCCGGTATTTAAGTAGCATTCCATATTAAATCCATATGGAAAGCAGTTTATCGTGTCACGCCCAGTTTAGGGAGCTAAACACTCTCACAAAAAAAAAACAAAAAAACAAGAGCACCCTTAGTTGACACTGTAATAATAACATATTTGGCAAACTCTTCTGTGCATATTTGCATTTCTGCTCTGGAGAGCGTCAGATGTTTCTATTTACAAAGTTTGCAGCATTGAGCAGTGTAGCCAATCACAGACACGTCCGTTGAACCGGTTCAGACATGAACATATTTGCTTTGCTTCATTCATGTACAAATTAATTCTAAAAAGAAATATATATTTCCTTTTAGAATGAATTTGTTTGTGTATACACACACACCAGCACAAACTTATTATATATACATAATATATATATTTATTTATTTCTTTTTAATATATGTTTCCTTTTCGAATTAATTTGTTTGTGTATACACACACACCAACACAAACAAGCGCTTCCGCACTCTCGCCGCCAGCAGCGGTTGGAATAAAGCACTCTTAAAAATTAAATTGAGAGAGTGAGAGAGAGAGAGAGAGAGAGAGAGAGAGAGAGAGAGACACATCACAGTGGAGTCCGCTGTTTAACCGTGGCTTGTGTACTGCAAACACATACCAGCTTCATCACTGGGCATAGAGGACCTACAATAATGTACAGTATTTGAAAAATAATGTGTTTTTTGAACATTAAAGCATGTCAACATATTCTGTTACACCAAATACACAAAATAATGATCTTTAAAAAAGCATCATATGACCCCTTTAAAGACGTTATATTGTGATCTTCTTCGTACTCGTGCTTCTCTCCCGCACCACACCGTGACAATAACATAATATTCTTCAAGTAATTGTGTGAAATGTATGCTTTATTAATCGAAACTCTGTAAATTTGTGTGAAAAAGAATAAAAGGTGTCGGAGTTTTACTGCCTGTAGTGTTCATTTCTTTTGGAAACTGCAGTGATATGTACTTCTTGGTACGTATTTCGTGTCTCGCGAAAAAGTGCACCCAGGTAGGCTACGTTTTTGCCATGAGACCAGGTAGCAATTAGCCTATGACAACATGACAATATTTTTGGTGAGTTTAAAATGTAATACATTTAATATTGTTATTACATTTTGAGCTCAAGATTTTATTACATTTTGAGAAAATTATTACATTATGAACATTTTATTACAATAATAATGTAATACTTATTACATTATGTGCAGTTATTACATTATAAGTTGCTACAAAGCATTTAGAAAAACTTTTTTTATATTTGATAATTATTAATAGCAGTAGTAAATTTGTTTGTAGTTTCTTTTTGTTCAGTAATGTTTTTTTTTGTTTTTTTTTGTTATGTAAATATTGTTAAAGGCACAATATGTAATTTTCGTTAGAGTTCTAGTTTCCGCTAGAGGGCGCGTATTCAACATAAACAAAGAGACAAAGGCGTAGTTTGATGACGCTGTGATTGAGTGTGGAATCATGGGAGTTGTCGTCTTCATCCCCACAGCCGATGCAATCCGACGGGACTCAGGCAGAAATCATGTTCATGGATGAGCTAATGATTTATTAACGTAGTAGAATGA
>NW_015544145.1:38306-42329 GCF_001515605.1 Sinocyclocheilus anshuiensis
TGCGGTCGTCACCGGTCTATTAAAACGCACAACATATTAAAGCGTCTTTGGTGTTTCCATGTTTTCTACAAAACAAAACCGGAAATCGAGGGGTTATGACGTCATTGGCAGGCGACACAATGACACTATGGACACGGTTTGTGTCACTAGTTAAAATTGCTTATTTCTCTGGATTTAAACATTCTTCAAAACATTTGGGATAATGGAAGTACACAAGTCAGCAAAATATATAACACTGTTCTAGTGGTTTTTGGATATTTTAATAAAACATTTTACATATTGTGCCTTTAAAATAAGGTCTTTGGGGTCAATATGACCCCAGTCAACTTTTCCTTAGTTAAAAAGAAGGGTTCCCTTCATCTCAGTGGAATAAGATTTTGTGACTTTTCAACATTGTCTATCTGTATTCAACTAAAAAAAAACTGGGCTTGATTCGGTTGTTCTGAAGGTATGTAAAAAAATGTTTTGCAAATATGGTCTTTGGGGTCAATATGACCCCAATTGAAAATGAATGGGAAATGCGAAAAAATCTATATATTTGTTTTTCATTTGTCAAAAAAAATATATAAATCCAGCTTAAATCTGAAAATTTTCACACAGAAATGAAGGCCTGGTACTAGAGCACAAATGCAATGTAGGAAAGACATGCTCACTCACAAACAAAGACCATTTTTATAGAAATTGGCAAATAAAATCAATAAATGCTGCATAAATCTGAAAATGTCCACACAAAAATGAAGGCCTGATACTAGAGCACAAATGCAGTGTGGAACGAGCATACTCACTCACATACGTACACACACGCGAGCACACACACTCTCTCTCTCACACACACACACCCATCATTCATATCTGCTTATTGCAGTTGTTATTTTTTTTGTTTTGTTTAGTTTTTTATATTTTAATAAAAAATCTTACATATTGTGCCTTTAAAATAAGGTCTTTGGGGTCAATATGACCACAATCAACTTTTCCTTAGTTAAAAGAAAAGGGTTCCCTTCATCTCAGTGGAATAAGATTTTGTGGCTTTTCAACATTATCTATCTGTATTCACATAAAAAAACTGGGCTTGATTCGGTTGTTCTGAAGGTATGTAAAAAAATGTTTTACAAATATGGTCTTTGGGGTCAATATGACCCCAATTGAAAATTCATGGGAAATGCGAAAAAATCTATATATTTGTTTTTCATTTGTCAAAAAAAAATATATATAAATCCAGCTTAAATCTGAACATTTTCACACAGAAATGAAGGCCTGGTACTAGAGCACAAATGCAATGTAGGAAAGACATGCTCACTCACATGAACGCGCACACACACACACACACACACAGGAGTGACTGCAACAAAGACCATTTTTATAGAAATTGGTAAATAAAATAAATAAATTCTGCATAAATCTGAAAATGTCCACACAAAAATGAAGGCCTGATACTAGAGCACAAATGCAATGTGGAACGAGCATACTCACATATGTACACACACATTTTTTAGTTTTTTTTTTAAGTTTTTTTTGGTATTGGTTTATTTACATTTAAGTAAAATAAAATTGTTTTTATTTTACTTTTTAGATTGAAATAAATATGTGCCTGCAATCAAGTTTTAATGACAACTTGTGTGGCATTTCTGCAAATGTATGTGGCATTATTGCAAAAGCGGGCACTTCAGAATACCTCAAACAACAAAAACTAATTCTAACCTTTGAGAAAAATACTGTTTTTTTTATGTATTTTATAATGTTTCAATATATATTTACAAAATAGAGGAGCAGTTGGCCACTTCCAGAAAAATGAATGGATCTCTATGGACCTCTGCTGGATATTTATGGTCACTACACTATTCTTTCAAAAACTGTGATTTCTACAAGTTTTTCTCTAACCAGCAGATGGCAGAATTCTACACCTAACACCTAGATCAATATCCAGAAACAACTTAAATTAAATTTAGATAATAATTTAAGTGATTTTTCCATAAAAAATAATATTTCACATGCAAGCTAATGGTGTAGTTGAGAAATTTTGTGGTAAACAGGTAGAGAAGTACTTCATATCTCCCAAAACACAGCATTAATGTATAGATGAGAAGTAAATAAAAAAATTATATATTATTTGTATGATTAAAAATGTATATATTTTTTACAATTATTCTTTCAATTTTGGGGTCATATTGACCCCAAAGACCCTTAGTGTAAACAGGAAACGAGGACCTTATGAGGGTTAAGTATAATTGTCTTTGAGGGTCTCATCTGGTATGTATTAGATGGCAGATGGTGAGTAAATTCAACCTTTGGATTACACCTTGGTTTTCACCTTGGGATTGTTCACCCAAAAATGAGAAGTAATTACTAACTCTCAAGTTGTTCCAAACCTGTGTGAGTTAGTTTCTTCTGCTAAAAACAAAAGATGATATTCTGAAGAATATTTGCAACCAAACAGGTAGCATTGACTTTCATAGTATTTGTTTTCATATGATAGGAAATCAATGGCTACCAGCAACTGTTCGATTATCAACATTCTTCAAAATATCATCTGTTTTCAGCAGAAGAAACGTACTCGGTTACTAACGTAACCTCGGTTCCCTGAGATACAAGAACGAGTACTGCGTCTGCTAGACGCATGCGGGAAAAAAGCCTTTTTCTCCTGAACTGAAGCCTTTTCATTCATGCAGTGAAACTGCATGGCCATTGGTTCGTGCAGTGTATTAAAAACGAACCAATGGCTAGGCAGCGGAGCTGCACGAGCCTATGGCGATGAAGCCCGCCAAAGCCCACCAGAATGGGCGGGGCATCTGATTATATAAGCGGGCGTTCGCCACAGGATTCTCAGGTTACTTCGACTGAAGCAACGACTGAGTCGTGCAGCTACATAGCACGGCTAGCAACGCAGTACTCGTTCCCGTATCTCAGGGAACCGAGGTTACGTTAGTAACCGAGTATGTTCCCTTTCGATACTACACTCTTACTGCGTCTGCTAGACGCATATGGGAACACAATACAATCACGCCGTGCTAATGTAGTGGAACAACTAAAGGTATAAAACTTCCATAAGCAACCAATGCCCATAGACAAGTTAACAACAATCCAAGGCTAAGACGGGCTGAGCTTCCCGAGGTCACACCCGGCCTGGTTAATCGTTCCAGAGTACTCCTCTAACTTAGACACCCAGGGGTCGAGAGCTAACAGGTGAAACAATGCCAGAGAACTTGAGCGTGATATGGCCAAGGGCTCTCTGCCAGATCTGTTTACGCAGCGCATGTCACTTCAGCGGAAAGGACCCTGGCCTGCAAGGGATGGTAGGGGGACGAGGCGGATTCAGCCTCCTAGCACCCCTTAGGAAGCGGATGACCGGGCTGTTCCTGCCCACCGATTGGCCCTCAATAGGGGCATGAGAGGCCGCTATAGCCGCCACATAGACTTTGAGCGTGGATGGGGAACGCCCCTTATCCAGCAACTCCTGCAGAAATGACAACACCTCTGTCAAATCGGAAGTATGAGGGTCTTTGCCGCGGTTTAGACACCAAGCGGAGAAAAAAGACCACTTTAAGGCGTAGAGGCATCTCGTAGACGGAGGGAGCTCTAGCCTCCGAAATTGTGTTTAAGACTCACTCTGGGAGGCTCGAAGGCTCCCGTCGAGCGGCCAGAGGTGCAGGGCCCATAGGTCGGGCCGAGGGGGCCAGGGCCGATACACAGGCCTGACTCACCCTGATCTGCAGGCATCTGTGACGCCATGCATGGGATGGAACCCGTGGTTTCAACCAGCGTTGAAGGGGGCGCATATGCTGCAGACCCAACTGTAGCGCTGGCGATGCTGCCGCCATGAGGCCCAGCATCCTTTGAAACGCTTTGAGAGGGCGAGTGGTACCAATCTCGAAGGAGGTCGCCAGCCTCCGTATGGCCAGAGCCCATTCCGGCGTGACTACAGCTCTCATTTGGGCTGAGTTGAAAATTGTTCCCAGCAACGATATTCGCTGGCTGGGGAACAACGGGCTCTTGGCAAAATTGACCCTGAGTCCCAGGCCCTCCAGG
>NW_015544145.1:42340-44089 GCF_001515605.1 Sinocyclocheilus anshuiensis
TGGGGAACAACGAGCTCTTGGCAAAATTGACCCTGAGTCCCAGGCACTCCAGCTGGCTGAGGAGGAGGGTCCTGTGTGATATTAATTCTGCCTCTGACTGGGCCAGAACAAGCCAGTCGTCGAGGTAATTGAGAATGCGGATTCCCATCTCTCAGAGGGGAGAGAGCCACATCCATGCACTTCGTAAAAGTGCAGGGGGCCAGGGACAGCCCGAAGGGAAGGACCGTATATTGATAAGCCACACCCTCGAAGGCGAATCTCAAGAATGGCCTGTGACGAGGGGCTATCTGGATGTGAAAGTATGCATCCTTCAGGTCCAGAGAAAAGAACCAGTCTCCCGAGCGAATTTGCGCGAGGATCTGTTTCAGTGTAATCATCCTGAACGACCTCTTCATGAGGGCGTGATTCAGGTGTCTGAGATCGAGGATGGGCCGGAGGCCACCATCTCTTTTGGGGACGAGGAAGTAACGGCTGTAGAAGCCTGACTCGCTCTGGGCTGGAGAAACCATTTCCACAGCTCCTTTCGCCAGCAAATTCATCACCTCTGAGCGCAGGACGTAAGCGTCCTTGCTTTGCACTGAGGTGGGGACCACGCCGCTGAAGCGCGGGGGTCTTCGAGCGAATTGGAGTGAATATCCTCGCTTTATTATGCCCATAACCCATTCCGACACCCCGGGGATGGCCTGCCAGGCCTCGGCCCGCGTGACAAGGGGTTGACTTAACGAACACTTATGAGTAATGGAAGAGGAAGTTTGCTCTCTTTTTGAAAATGTTTGTGTTTTATTTTTTCCACTATCACAGCGGTTGAATGCTTGGGCGCATGAACGGACCTGTTGTTTGCACAAAACTTCTGCTGCGCTTTAGCGGGGTGAACGGTGGGGGCGGCAGGTGCTGGTTTCGCGGGTTGCTGAGTCGGTGCAGACTTAGGGCGAGCAGAGGTAGCAGTGGAGCTGGAGCGCTTAGGCAGGAAATGTCACATAGCCTGGGACGATTTCTGTGCCTCCGTGAAGCGCTCAGCGAATCCTTCGACCGCCGGGCCGAAAAGGCCTTTGGGAGAGACTGGAGCATCGAGGAAGGGGATCTTATCCGCGTCCTTGATCTCTGTCAGTGTCAGCCGCAAATGGCGCTCGAGCACCACAAGGCCGGCCATCGGTCTTCTGATCGCCTGGTAGATGGTCTTGGTGGCGTGCAGAGCCAGGTCGGTTGCGCTCCTCAGATCCCTGAGGGTAGCTGGGTCCAGGCCTGACTCATCGGAGGATGCGAGGATTTTGGCCTGGAAGACCTGGAGGACCGCCATTGAATGAAGCGCCGAAGCCGCCTGTCCAGCTGAAGTGTAGGCGCGTCCAGCGAAAGCTGAAGTGGACCTACACGGCTTGGATGAGTGAGCGGCCTTTGCTCTCCAGCCGATGGCCGTGGGCGGGCAGAGATGCTCGGCCACTGACTCATCTAGGGGAGGTGGCTTATCATACCCCTTTTCTTCAGCGCCGTTGATGGAAGTGAGGGCGGATGAAGAAGCAGTACGGAGGCGGGTGGAGTAGGGAGTGTGCCACGATGTGGTGAGCTCGTCATGGACCTCCGGGAAAAACGGAGAGGAACGCTGGCGAGGGGCCTGGCGGCGCCCCGGCAGGAACTACTCATCCAGACGGCTGCGAGAGGGCTCCTCTGGCGGAGACCACTCTAGACCCAGCTCTTCAACCACTTTGGAGAGGATACGGAGAAGCTCGGCATCCATCCCGTCTTTGATGGCGC
>NW_015544145.1:44099-57363 GCF_001515605.1 Sinocyclocheilus anshuiensis
GCTGTCATCAAGCAGCTCGTCCTCACTTCCCCCAAATTAGATCAGGTCGCTCGCACCAGCAGAGGGACGCTGATCAGACTGGGAGAAAAGGACGGGGGAATACTCTCTTTGGGGAGAGAGCGAGGCACGGGGAACTGGGCCGACGTGGGCTCGCTCGCAGCTGGTCGCTCGACCCCTCTGCCCCGCTGTTTTTTCCTTACAGGTCTCTGGGAGGAAGAAAACGGGAGGGCGTGAGGGGCGGAGTCGCTCTCTGAAAAGAAAGCAATACGTGAGCGGAGAGAGGCGAGACTGAAGCTCTAGCAGTGGGAACAAATAGCTCCCATGAGTGCAGCTTCCGCATGGGATTTCCCCAAGCAGGAAACGCACTCCGTGTGGCCGTCATCGGCATGCAGGGGAGACCCGCACGAACCGCAGTAACGGCGTGGTATTTGCAACAACGCCAATTTGCTCTTTTAGAAGCTCTTTTAATATCGCCGGATGGCGGCAGGGGAAACGGACCGGAACTGCTGCGCCGCTGGAGCGGCGGAGAAGCAGGTCAGACGTGCTGAGAGGTCCCGATTCCAGCCGCGAAGGCGTGTCAATCGGATTCGGACTAGCTTGAGGACGTAGAGTCATCGCTGAAGCAGAAGAAATCTGAGAATCCTGTGGCGAACGCCCGCTTATATAGCCAGATGCCCTGCCCATTCTGGCGGGATTTGGCTGGCTTTGGCGGGCTTCGTCGCCATAGGCTCGTGCAGCTCCTCTGCCTAGCCATTGGTTCTTTTTTAATGCACTGCATGAACCAATGGTCGTGCAGTTTCACTGCGTTAATGAAAAGGCTTCAGTTCAGGAGAAAAAGGCTTTTTTCCCATATGCGGCTAGCAGACACAATACGAGTGTAGTATAGAAAGGGAACTAATTCATACAGGTTTGAAACAACTCGAGGGTGAGTAAATGATAACAGACTTTTATTTTTGGGTGAACTATCCTGACTCTTTTACTGGGGCACAATGCATAAATAGAAAAAAAGCATGTAATGAAACTTTAGTGTGTTTGAATTATTTAAAACATGAAGGATGATTCAAATACCAGCTGAAGCGAAAATATCCCGCGCATCCTTTTCAGTCATGCACGCCCCCTTCTCGTGCTTTTCCGCCCACTTTCTCTCTTCTTGCAGTCGGACGATAATTCAGAATACACCGTTGTATCCGAAGAGTTTGAGGTAACTACCAAGCTAATGCTTATTGCTGTTAACGAGTAGTATTTGAATTGGTTTATTTCAAGACAACCTGTTTTCCAGTGACGCTGACTGGCGATTTCTGTTATCTTGTTACTTCTAAAAGAGTGCTTGAGATTTTTTTTAAAATAGTATTGTTTGAAGCTTGTAGTGCTGTTTTTGAAACAAAATGCAACTACAGAAGCGCCCTGAGAGGACAAATATCTAGGCTACCTACATTACGTGAATGTTTCGAATCTTTTTTCCATTGTTCCACTGCATTTCTGTTGTTTTTCTATTATGTAAACACGTGCTACAGGAACGCCGACGCGTCGTCGTTTGCAGCGTCAAAACGCTGCGCTCAAGTTAAAAGTTGTTACATTTTTTAAAACGGGCCTGGAGAACCTCCAAGGGTGCATCAAAGGCCTGAAAATGGACTAATGTTTTTTTTCTATAAAAACCAGAGTTCTCATGGTCTTAGAAATTCTGCATATATATACTAAAAGTGTAAATCACAAAATTACTGGATAAGAGTGGAAACCCTGAAGAACATTTTGTTGTTACAACCTATGAAATCCCATTTTAATTATTTTAACTGTATTTTAACTGTAAATTGTTTTAATCTATGCATAGTCCTAGTTTATTTATTTATTTAAATGTTTAAGTCAGTGAATGTTTATGAAAGGCATCTGTGTATAAGCAATTTAATAGAAGATCTGCATGAATTTATCTGAACTGTATACATTCAAATTAATGAATGATATGTATTTTGTTTTCATATGTGTAATCCATTTAGGCTCACTCTCACATATTCACAGTTCAAGTGATTATATTTGCAACATTAGACGTTTACAATACAAAGAGCACAAAAAATCATTGAATAAATGCTTATTGTGCCATAGGAGATGGATGGAGAATTATTTACAGATTCAGAGCAGGATTGGGCCAGTGCATCTGAATCTGACTGGATGAACGAGACGGGAAAAGGGAAAGGAAAACAAGGGGGGAAAAGAAAGATGAATCAACAAAACAGTAGCAAGAAGAAAATAGCCAGAAGTAAAAACTCTAGGCTTCCAGGTAAGCATAAAACGATACCTAGAATAAATATTTTTAACTTTGATTCTTGAAACAGTCGGTGATCTAGATTGTTCATGTTTTTAATAAGATTCTAAAACCACGTCAAGACAGTTGGCAGCATTGACACCATTTGTGAAGTAAGCTGAGGTTCATTAGCAGATCCAATATTACATAACATTTGCCCCTCATAGACCTGAAGAAGATGAATGCTGAATCAGTTATGAAGCAGACTAAGCCAGAATGTGAACTGAAGGAAAACTGCTCAGAAACCGATTTTAATGAAGATGGCAGAAGGAGAATGAAAGAAAAAACGAAAAAGCAAAGATGCTTCAAGCAGAGTAACAACAAGAGGCCATTTTCCCACCAAATATCCAGTGTAAACAGGCAGAACAAGAATAAAAATGACACGGGTAACTAATGCTTTAATGCTTTAGTTTTTTTTCTTCCCAATAATGTCAAACATCTCCTAGATATTTTTGTTGTTGTTGTTTTAATCTGAAGAGTAATTTTATACTGTTTTTGTATGATTGTACCATGAGAAAATATTCTTCTATATGTTTTTTTTTTTAGAGGTAGACGTAACAGATGTCTTTCAGGAAGTCAGAAATAAGAAACAGCTGGCTGTTCGTTGTGGAAAAATGGCAGGTTGTCTGTACAGAATAAAATATGACAATGGTAAGTTTTGGGAGGACAAAAATAATTATTAATTGTATTTATTTTTCACATTGTGAGACAGAAATTAAATTGCAGATTGAAATGAGATTTAACTAATGTAGAGTCACTTAATAAATAAATACACACACACACACACACACTACATGTACAAAAGTATTGGGACACTTCACCATTACACTTTGACTTTAATTACATTATTAGTTAGTTGGTCCCCCCTTTGCAGTTATAACAGCTTCAGCTATATCAGAACAACTTTACTGGGAAGGATTTCCACAAGATTTTGTAGTTTTTCTGTGGGAATTTTTGCCCATCCAGTGGAGCTATTGTTAGGTCATTTCATTTCATTTATTTTATTTAATCAGGGACAATGAACATTAATAGTACACAAAATATGTAAAATGTGCCAGATTTAGCCAACACTGGCTAATTTTTATCCGTAGTCCCTTTTGGCAGGTTGATGTTAAGGACAGGAAGAAAATATAAACAAAGAATATTAATACACCAAATTAAGAACAAGGAGAAAATATGAAAACAGGAGGAAAAAATAAACTAAGCCTTATAACTAATAAACTAAGCCTACCATACCATATCCATAAATCACTATAAATGATCACAATTTTGATGGGTCAATAACCATATTTTCAGCTTTTTCGAGAAACCAAAGTGTCCTGTTAAATGTTTTAATTCTTTCAGCTCTACTGGGAGTCTATTCCACTCATGTGTTCCTCTGAAAGCAAAAGATAATTGATCAAAGGTAGTTCTTCTTAATGGCACGTTACAATCACCTCTAATACCGGCATGTCTATACCGTCCTGTTATCTGATCTATGTAATTCTTAAAAACAGGTGGAGCAAAACCATTTAAGATCTTAAAAATAAGTACCAAATCAGCAAATTTAATCAAATGTTCCCAACTTAAAATAGAAAACTTAGTTAATATCCTACAATGGTGAAAACCATTGTTTTTTTATCCAAGACCTTAAGAGTTCGTTTGTAAATAATTTTAACTGGTTTAAGAAAAGACCTACATGTTTGAGTCCAGGTAGTCATACAATATGAGGAATAATCATTGAATTCATGAATTGAACTGCTGCTTCGTTGATCAAACTATTTCTGATAAATCTGAAATTCGCTAAATTAAATTTCACTATATTTACCACTTTCTTCACGTTTTTTAAAAGAAAGTTGAGAATCTAATAATAATACTAAATATTTAAATTCATGTACTACCTCAAGTTTTTGTTCCTGGACAAATACATCTGCTTTCACATCATAGTCTGGCCTTTTAGTAAAAAAACATACAAACAGTTTTTCTGACATTAAGATGTAAACGTGAGTTGATAAGCCATTGTGCAACTTGATTCATAGTGTCAGTCAATTTCTGTGCAACCTGTTGTTGACTTTTTGCATGTACATACAACACAACATCATCCGCATACATTTGACAAATAACATCTGGACATCATTTAACATACATTTACATACATACTAAACAATTATGGGCCTAAAATAGAACCTTGTGCAACTCCAAGTAATCTGATGTCGCTTTAATAACCCGTACACATTGTTTTCTATTTTCTAAATAAGATTTAAACCACATAATGGCCTCAGTTGAAAAATTAAAATTGAATAACCGAGAAAGTAAAATCTCATGATTTACAGTTTCAAAAGCTTTCTTAAAACCCAGGAATACAGCACTAACTACACCTCCTTTATCCATCAAAGATTTAATATTTTCCAACATAAAACAATTTGCCGTTTCTGTAGAATATTTTTTTCTAAAACCGAATTGCATAGGGTGAAGGGAAAAGGCACTATTATTAAGATATGTGATTATTTGCTCCGCTACCGATTTTTCAGTGACTTTCGACATTACAGGGAGAATACTTATTGGTCTATATTTACTCATTTCTGTATAACTTCCATATTTATGAACAGGGGTAATTACTCCAAATTTCCATCCAGAGGGGAAAATTCCTTGTTATCGATAAATTAATAATCTGAGTTAGAGGTCCGGTAAATTAATTACTAAAATTAGTCTGGAGTTTTTTTTTTTTTTAAATATTATCCAATCCATATTTATCTTTAGCTGTTGAATTTTTAAGTGAACTAATTATTCTATCAACTTCTCTATTTGTCACCTGTTTAAGAGTAAACTTGGACAAGACACAATCCATCAATGCAATACATGGAATATCCGGACAATTAGACTTAGAACAATTATTACATCTACAAAATAATTATTAAAAGTATTTGCTATCATAGCATGATCGCTAATTCGTTTTCCTTCTAACTCTAGTTCTATATTTCTCACTGATTTTTTTATATTTTCCTGTTAAATTTCTCAGATTTTCCCATATCAATTTAGTATTTCCTTTTCCCTGCTCTATTATAGAAATATAAAAATTTGCTTTTGCTTTTCTAATTTCGTTTATTACTCTATTTCTTAATTTATAAAAATTTCGCTTCTCACATTCCATCTTAGATTTTAGAAACTGTTTCAATGCGTTATCTCTTTGTTTCACAAGTGACCCGATATTTTTATTTAACCAAGGTAAGCAATTTTTCTTCCTTGGTCTACTTTTAACTTGTCTCATAAAACTATTCACAGTAGTTTGAATAACATCCATTAGAACATTTGTATCCCTTTCAACACAATTTTGAGAAAAAAATGTTCTTCCCACTTTATATTTTCTAATGCCCTTTTTAAATGATTCAAATCACTTTTTGGTATTCTAAAATTCCATGTTTTTCTATTTATAGTCTGATGGCTAAACCTCTTCTTTGTCAGTTTTCTTACTACCAAAGTTAAATTATGATCTGACAATCCTGTTATCATATTAAAAGTCTTAAGTATGTGATCAGGTTTATTTGTAAAAATTAAATCAGTTTGTGTTTCAGACGATCTAGTTATTCTTGTGGGTCCTTTTACAAGCTGCTTCAGATCAAAGTTACTAGTTATATCTTTCAATTTCTTCCTTCCAGTTTTATCTAACCAATTTACATTTAAGTCTCCAAGTAGAATAACTTCTTTGGTAAAATCACATAATTTAAGCTTATATAATTTATCATAAAATGAATTTTTTGCCGAAGGTGGCCGATAAACTGCTATCATTATAAAAGACATTTGTGGTGAAAGAGAAACATCTAAAACTGTACATTCAATATCAAAGTTATAAGCTAACTGTAGTTCAGTACACCGAATACTATCCTTAATATAAAACATAATACCCCCACCTCTACCCACCAACCTATCCCTTCTAAAAAATTATAACCAGGAATGCACAACATTGCTGATGGTGAAGTAGCACTCAACCATGATTCAGTCAGAAAAAAAAAATCCAAATTTGAATTTGTGACAAGATGTTTCATGTTTTCGTGAATATTTAAATGACCACCCAACAATCCTTTTGGTTTGGCATCAATGTCCCACAGAATCCTTGCATGATTTACAGTTTTAAGAAGTTTCACTTGTCTCTGTTTGATAATTGCCGGATTTACTCTGTACTTAAATCTCACCTCTGAGCTCATTTGATTCAAAATTTGCGAAGAGGACACAATCAGCACTTTTTCCGATGGTAAAGCGTCTACATTACTCAAGTCTGTCCTTAAAGGCTGTATAGAACCCTGGTTGCTCTGCATCACCATATCGAAGCACTCGCCCGATGAGACACACCATCAACTAGACCCTGAGCTACAGGAACAGTCGAGCCAGCTGCCTCCAAACCAATCCCCGGACGCAACACACTGGCCAAGCACCCACCCTCCATCCGATGAGGCACATCACCAGCAACATGCGCCATGAGGCCGTCCAAATCGACGATCATCGGCCCGGGATCCAGATGTATACAGTCAAATTTTCTCTGCGTCACACCCACGAAACACTCGCCTTTTATTTGGTGAGATATACCGTCAGGAGCACGCGGCACAGGGATGCCCAAATCGGCCATCGTCGGCCCGGGACTCAAATGCACAAAATCCTGATTACTCTGCAACTCTCCAGCGAGGTAATCACCCTTCACTTGTTGAGGTGCACCATCCGTAGTAAGTGCCACCGGTGCATTCAAATGAGGTATAGTCGGTCCTGGATTTAGATGTACATCTCCCGAGAGTAGTAACAGAGTCAACAGGATATATCCAAACACACTCCATCTTTCTTCAATCTGTTTGATGTTCTTTCCTTGTCGTTTTATTCACAGTTTTTGGCAATTTGCCCCTTCATGCACGAGTATATTCTTATAAATTATAAGATGTATAATCTGTCTTTAGTATGGCGTTGATGTGATCAGTCTCTTCCTCCACATGGACGGCTCTGATGTATCATGACACGGCCGCGTCGGGATTATCAGTAGTGCGGCAACATAGATTACTGTAACCATCCACTGAGACTTTAACATACAGTATATTGTTTATAACTATTTTGATATTCTGTGCTATTTAGCTGATAGTACTTCGAATTCAAGTACTACCCTCTGCCATCTTGGATCTTCTTCATCAGGCACTGATGTTGGACAAGAAGGCCTGGCCTCACAATCTCCGTTACAGTTCATCCCAAAGGTGGGGTTGAGGTCAGGGCTACATATGTGCAGGCCATTCAAGTTCTTCCACACCAAACTCATCCATGTCTTTATGGACCTTGCTTTGTGCACTTCGGCACAGTCAAGCCTGGTTTATACTCGCACGAGGGCAAAGGTGTGCATGGCCAAAATGATGTCATCGTGGAGTGGGTGGCTGTGCGCGTTGAGTGAGTGAGGCCCCATTTCACGTGGCGGTGTGCATGGTATTTTTTGTAACTTTGCTCATGGCTCCTCTTCTGAAGATGCACAGCTTCAGGGCGACTCTAACCAAATAGGCACATCTTCACTGGCATCTTTATGAATCGGAAGAAACATGAAGTGGAACAGAAACGGGGAAAAGAAAAGAGCCTACCTCAAACTCCCACTAAGTTGGAAGCATAGCATTGTGCAAAATGTTTTGGTACAGTATGCTGAAGCATTAAGTTTCCCTTCACTGGAAATAAGGGGTCTAGGCTAAATGCTGGAAAACAGCCCCATGTTTATGCACAACGCTCCTCAGCACATTATCCCTCTCCTACTGAACTTGCAGTTGGGCAAGTTATCCACTAAACCCAGACTCACTCATCAGACTGCCAAACAGAGAAGTGTGATTCCTCACTCCGCAGAACAGGTTTCCTCTGCTCCAGAGTCCAGTGGTGGTGTGCTTTACACCACTCTATCCAACTCTTAGCATTGTACTTGATGATGTGAGGCTTGCATGCAGCTGCTCACCTATGCAAATCCATTCCATAAGCTCCTGCCACAGTTTTTCTGCTGATATTAATACCAGTGGAAGTTTGGAACTCTTCAGTTATGGAATCAACAGAGCGTTGGCGACTTGTATACACCATGATCCTCAGCACTTGACAGCCCCGCTCTGTGACTTTAGATGGTCTTTGCTTCGTGCTGCTGCTCCTAAATACTTCACTTACAGTTGCCAGTGGAATATCTAGCAGGGATACAATTTCACAAACTGGCTTATTGCAAAGGTGGCATCCTATCACAGTACCACACTTGAATGCACTGAGCTTTTAAGAACCACCCATTTTTTTCACAGATGTTTTTAAATGCATGGCTAAGTGCCAAAGTGTCTCGTTCCCTCTGTCCGTTTTAATAAACCAGAATTTATTATTTAAAATATGTGCACTCCATTTATATGTTCTGTATAATGTTTCTCTGTCTTCAGGAGAGAAGTGTATTTCATGTAAAGGGAAATGGTTTACGCCCAGACAGTTTGAGGAGTTTGGAGGAAAAGGGCATCACAAGAAGTGGAAGGGTAGCATCTATTACAAGCCATCAAATGGTCGTCAACAAGTTAAATTACTGAAACTCATACAAGTATGTATTCAGCTAGTGTGAAATCTGAGTTTATTTGACATTTTTTTTATAAGCATATGTGAACTTCATCTTATTTAAATGAACTTTCCTTTTTCTCCTAGAATGGGTGCCTTTCAGAGTTTGGACAACTGAGGGAGTCAGTTAGACAGGTATTTAGTATATATAGTACCAATGCACAAGTTATAAGCCCATGGGCCATAAAACATACATGATATTCATATGTTGTAGTTCAGCCTCACAACAATGATTGTATTCTGTGGGTTATGAATCAACTTTAATATTTTTTACTTAGTTTTACTTTTGAAAATGATCCATTAAGTTACTAATATCATGCTGAGATGTTTTAAAATCACTACCACTGTATTTTACCATAGGTGACACAGACAGAGAGAGATGGTGCAAACTCAGTGCAAAATGTAACAAGAAGGAGTGAATTAATTAACTCCTTAAAAGGTTTTCCAGAGTCCTGGAAAAGACTGTTTTCCAAGACTCTGGAAATACCTGTGTGTGGAATTGAAGAGAAAACAATCCAGCCGGGTGAGTTTGAATCAACATTTTAATTTCAGATTTATTAGTTAGTGATAATTAAAACTCTGTCTCACTATCACACCATCTATAGTGTTTATTACCTGTTCTTCAGTTTTCTGATCCCCACCATACTTCCATGAGGTTGTTTTGCACATATTAAGCCAGGTTGCTGAGTATAGATTGCCAAAGTGCTTTATCTCTCATTGTTAGTGTTTCTGTTTTTTTATGTGGTCGTCTACAATGACCCTAAAAAGGTTTATGGTTGTTTTCTACCACATACAGACAGTTCTTCAGATGAGTCTGTATCTGTTGCTGAGAGAGTCAAAATGGTGAGATGTTTATTTATTGATCAATTGTAAATTATTAGTTTAATTATTACTGCATGTGTATTATCCTATTGTGGAGAGTTGAGTTTAGCGTATGATGTATCACAATATATTTTTAAGGGATATAAATGGAAATATATAAATTTATATTATTATTATTATTATTATTATTGACAAGATGTCATAACTCACATGACAAATTCTGCTCACATTCTGAGGGAGTCGTTATATAAAAATAATTAAATATATAAAATTAATCCAAATAACTAACGTTATCTTTCACTTTCTCCCTCAGTTACTGAAATGTACCCAATTACTGTGCCCAAATATCCTTCATTAACAAATTAAGCATTTCTTTAATCTTATCCTTTTTTTTTTTTGGCACAGAACAGGAGAGAATCTGTGATTTTAGCTGAAACTGTCAATAAAAAGATGACAGAACCGGTAGAATCTACTGCCAGTGCTAGAGGTTAGTGTGCTCTTTTATTTTCTGTCATGTTATTTCTCTTATTTTGAACTTTATGGGTTTGCCATACCATATTTTTATTAGACTATCTTTGGTCACTTTCATATCTCTTGTTTTTGCTTCTCATTAGAGTAAGAATATTTATAGTTGAACAGTAACCTCTGAGCAACCTTTGAAAACTCTTACCAGTGTCTATTACTGAGTGGTACTAATATTTCTTTATTTCCTTTGGGTTTTAAAATTTTAGACTTTGTCTAATCTCTTATCTCTTTGTCCTTCCCCAAACTAAGATTCATCTGCACCTCCCACTGATGCTACAGAACCTGCAGTATCTCCTGTCGTAGAGGAGGCCAGTCAGACCACAGATGAAGCAGCAGCAGCAGCTCAGCTGAACTTCAGTGATTCACCTGCTGAATGGCAGAACCCTGTTGCTTCTGAAGAGACTGAGAAGACAGGCCAGATGCAGCTATTTGAATTTCTGGCAAACCAGTTTAATACCATCAACAACACCCTAAAATCAATTGATTTGTCTTTGAAGAAGCTGATAGAAAAACAGTCACAAAACACACTGCCTCAATACATCAGTCTAACTCCTGCTGTTATTGAAAATCCCCAGATTCACTCCTCAGTCAAGGAGGAGCAAATCACGGAAGTTTTAAATCACTGAAGTAGACTAAACTTTGACACTGAACAAATTAGGGGTAATACTGAGAATGCAGAACTGTGATCTGAGAGGTTATGATTAAAAATATATATCTTTACTAGATAATTATTACACAAGTTTGGTTTTAATGTGCAATAGCCAAGAAAATTAACATCTTTTGGTAAAATCGTTTGCTGTTTTTTTGTTTGCCACATATTTAAAATGTGAAAATCTCAATTTTATTTAATTTCGATTTTTTTTTGTCACATTGTCCAGAAACAAAACAGCATTGAGGTTTCAATCCACTTCATGCAGTTAAAATAATTTATCAAATATAACAGCGTCACCATAAAACCATTAAATATTTACAGTAAACTATAAAAATATTCCCATTTTGTCTCTGGGTCAGGTTATTAACTGGCAAATGTACCTATAATCACTTTTGATCACTCATAATCAGCTTTATTAATTAGATCTCATTACAATGTCTAAAAGATGATAATATCCTGAGACCCTACATAGAATAAGTGGTATGGAGGATGAATGGATGGATGGATAGGATATTTCTTATTTGAGAATTGCTGTACAACTACTATCTTTTCATTGCAGCAGGCATTGTTTTTGTCAATATGGGATGCAGGTGGCAGTGTTGTGCAGAACCTCTGCTTTTCTGTTATTCTTTATAGACCTTTCACTGTCAGTGTTCAGGTACCTTAAAAGTAAGATGTGTCATTTCTGTGATTGCAAAAATAAAATAGTTTTAAACAGTCCGACCACACTTTCTGATATGCTCTGACAAACAGGTAGCCCGTCTAAACATACGCCATTGGATTATACATACCTTCTGTTTTAAAGGGGTCATATGATGTTGCTAAAAAGAACATTATTTTGTGTATTTGGTGTAATTAAATGCGTTTATGCGGTTTAAGGTTCAAAAAACATTATTTTCCACATACTGTACATTATTGTTTCTCCTCTATGCCCCGCCTTTTTGAAACGCGTCGATTTTTACAAAGCTCATCGGTCTGAAAAAGTGAGGTGTGCTCTGATTGGCCAGCTATCCAGTGCGTTGTGATTGGCCGAATTCCTCAAGCGTGTGACGGAAATGTTACGCCCCTTACCATATTGTGATGCCTGCGGCAACCACATGTGACGACCCCGGGCTGGACTCCGCTTCGTCCACATTCACGTAGTGAAAGCCGATCCAGCGATCGACAGCGCGAAGTTGTTATATTTCCTCAGCGACCAGCACGGATCAGCTCTAGGCATGACGAAGCAGATATCGTCCTCTTTTGGGCCACCAAACAAAGTAGTTTCGCTTTCACAACGAAACACACAGCGCCTTCACGACATGGCGGCGGCGGCAACAATAGGAAAAATTGAAATCGCATCATATGACCCCTTTAAAAAAAACAATACAGAGCCAGATATTTACACTGTTTTGGAAATTGCCCTAAAATGGGTTATTTATAGCTAGTTGTCTTTACATATTATGTTTCAAGTCATTTTAAATAGTAAAGAAGTAGAAGGTTTGCATCTTTTACATGTTGTCAATCGGCCTGCAAGTGCAATTGGAGAAACTAGCCCTCATGTGTGAACTTAATTTTACTCTTCCTCATCAGATTTACATCAACTTATTTGTATAACAGTATTTATCCAATAGTAGGAATGTACCATACTAAGTAGCTAAGTAAAATATCTTGTGGAGAAGTGCTGGTTTAAAAGGGTGGCGTGACATAATTTGTGTTTGTATTAAGTGAATCAAACCACATTTAATTTACTTAACAATATGGTTTTAATTCATTCTCTTTGTCCTTCTCCAAACAAAAGTTGCACTACAGTTTGTGCTTGCAAAGATAATTTGACTGTATATGTTTATTTTTTTTAAATTATGTAATTTTGCTTCCATATTGTAAAGTACAGTAAGATATCACGTGTTTTTGTTTTAGAAATATATTGTATCATAAAATACGCCCCGTTGCAAAAACGTTTTAATGCAGATCAGAATGAATATATTAGAATAAAATAAACATGACCTTATTATAATAGTGTAAATGTATTATGTGCAAATATCTGTCATTCCCACTGAAGTCTCGTCAGTAGGTCACGCATGCGCGCGCTGATAGCTCCGAAGTAACCCTGGAACAGAAGCTGCTCCGGAGCAGGTTATGTTCAGAGAAATGCTATGGCTACTTAAATACCCTAAAAGTGATGCTTTTGGAACTGAAAACTGAGTTCATCCGCTCACTTACCTTAAACATAAGCAGCCAGGTATGTCAGATTACCTGCTTTATGTTAAATATATATTGTGTGTGTGTGTAGCTGACCAGACTGTGTGTGTGTGTGTGTGTGTGTGTGTGTGTGTGTGTGTGTGTGTGTGCGTGTGTGTGTACTTGTCTTTTCCAGTGGGGAACCGTCAGGGCCCTCTAGGCCCTCAGAGAGGCCCTAACTTATCGTAAAA
>NW_015544145.1:58124-68787 GCF_001515605.1 Sinocyclocheilus anshuiensis
ATTTATCCAATAGTAGGAATGTACCATACTAAGTAGCTAAGTAAAATATCTTGTGGAGAAGTGCTGGTTTAAAAGGGTGGCGTGACATAATTTGTGTTTGTATTAAGTGAATCAAACCACATTTAATTTACTTAACAATATGGTTTTAATTCATTCTCTTTGTCCTTCTCCAAACAAAAGTTGCACTACAGTTTGTGCTTGCAAAGATAATTTGACTGTATATGTTTATTTTTTTTAAATTATGTAATTTTGCTTCCATATTGTAAAGTACAGTAAGATATCACGTGTTTTTGTTTTAGAAATATATTGTATCATAAAATACGCCCCGTTGCAAAAACGTTTTAATGCAGATCAGAATGAATATATTAGAATAAAATAAACATGACCTTATTATAATAGTGTAAATGTATTATGTGCAAATATCTGTCATTCCCACTGAAGTCTCGTCAGTAGGTCACGCATGCGCGCGCTGATAGCTCCGAAGTAACCCTGGAACAGAAGCTGCTCCGGAGCAGGTTATGTTCAGAGAAATGCTATGGCTACTTAAATACCCTAAAAGTGATGCTTTTGGAACTGAAAACTGAGTTCATCCGCTCACTTACCTTAAACATAAGCAGCCAGGTATGTCAGATTACCTGCTTTATGTTAAATATATATTGTGTGTGTGTGTAGCTGACCAGACTGTGTGTGTGTGTGTGTGTGTGTGTGTGTGTGTGTGTGTGTGTGTATGCGTGTGTGTGTACTTGTTTATGCTACACTGTGGGGATCAAATGTCCCCACATGGATAGTAAAACCTGAAATTTTTAACATTGTGGGGACCGGCCTGCAGGGGAAAAAAATATTAAAAATAGTCAATTATGTTTATCTGAAAGTGTAACAATGCAAACAGGTGTTTCTGTAAGGGGTAGCTTTAGGGTTGGGTTAGTGGATATAAAATATTGTTTGGTCAGTATAAAAGTAATAGAAGTCTATGGAAAGTCCCCACAATTTACAGAAACAAACATGTGTGTCTGTCTTTCTCTCTCTGTGTGTGTGTGTGTGTGTGTGTGTGTTAATTTAATTATATGTATCAGTTTTATATTAATGTTAATTTAATTATTTGTAAAAGTAAGTTTTATGTGTGGATTGATGTTACAATTGAAGTGACTCGTCAGGAATGCAGAGTTACTGTAAGAAGACAGGTGTGGTTAGGTGAAAAACAGATGTTAGGTGAACATGTATGCTAATATAGCAAAATGTTTGTATTGCATCTGTCTGAGAGGCTCTAATCCGATCTCTTTTTCTGAATATTTCAATACTTTTTCATTTCCAGTTTCTTTTCTTTTATGCAAAGACAAACAGTCCAAGGAGCAAGTTTCAGTTGTGTTTCTGTGTCGTCAGAGTGTTGTTGTGATAGACGTTACTTCTGGAACACCAGAGTAGAGAATCCAGTCTGATTGGCAGTGTTTCATTTAGTTTCTCTTTAGTGTAGTGGTAGTTTGAAGTGCAGCCAGGTTCATTTCTGTGTTTTACAGGTAAGGTCATCTTTTCCTTCCATTAATTATGCATGGAAGATTGCATGGATTTACCTGAATGGTGTAAACTGAAAGAATCATTCATCCTGTTCACAAGTGTGTATCTATTTCGCATCATACAAACAATTCTGAATATCCACAACTAAATGATGACTGTGCTTTAGATACCAACGGGAGATGGATGGTAAATCATCCATAGATTCAGAGCAGGATTTGGACAGCTCTTCAGGATCTGACTGGATGAGTGAAATGGAAAAAAGTAAAGGAAAACAAGGAGGAAAAGGAAAGATTAGGGAACAAGATGGAAAGGAGAAAGGAACATATTCCAACAAGAAGAAAAAAGCTAGAAGTAAAAGCAGTCCAGGTAAGCATGGGTGGATCATATACAAAAAAAAAAAAAAACTTCAGACAATAAAAGGGTTTTTTTTTAATACTTTTATATAAAGACTACATTAAAGCACATCTTTGGCATTTTTATTTAAATAAAGGTGAAGTTGAGGTTAATTTAGCAGAGAATTAAATGTTGACATTTAATGCTGAATTAAATTTTGAACATATCTTGTGTATGAAAGGGGTGTGATGTGTCTAAAAAACATAAATAAAAAACCAAGGGAAGAACAGGGAAAAATCAATACAAGTCTGATAGCTTGTAATTACAGAATCCTTTCCTTTTTAATGCCTAGACCTGGACGAAATCTTTCAGGAGGCCAGAAATAAGACAAAACTGACTGTCCGTTGTGGAAAAATGACTGGTCTTTTATGCAAAAAAAGGTATGAGAATGGTAAGTTTTGAGATTATGAACATTTTTTCTCACATTGTCAGACAGAAATTTAAATGCAAATTTAGTTTTAGAAAGACATGTACTGTTTTAATTATATGCTCCCTATTCATATGTTCTTTATGATGTTTCTCTGTCTTAAGGAGAGAAGTGGATTTCATGTAACAGGAAATGGTTTACGCCCAGACAGTTTGAGGAGCTTGGAGGAAAGGGGAATAACAAGAAGTGGAAGAGTAGCATCTATTACAAGCCATCAAATGGCCTTCAACAAGTGCAATTAGAGAAACTCATAGAGGTATGTACTGTGTGCAGATGGTGTAAGGCTTGAATTTTATTTTATATTTTTCTACATTTTACTGGTCCTCATATGATTTAAGTAAATCTAATTATAATGTAAGTTATTTATCCATCTTAGAATAGGTGTCTGCCACAGTATTGATATCTGAGGAAGTCATCTAGACAGGTATTTCAACCACTGCAAATTAATTAGCAAACGCACAAGCCACAAAACATAAACAATATTCATGTGTTTCATATTAAACATGAAAATATTGATTGTAATCTATTCGGTACTTGGTTTTCTTTTTAAAGTTTCATTTTAACATTAGTATACCGTTGATTAATCATTATGCAGAATTACTCAGATATGTTCATGTTTTTTTTTATTTATAGGTGACACAGACAGATAGATGTGGTGCAGACTCATCATCTCAGCAAAATGTGACAAGACACCTAACCATACAAAACGTAAATAGAAAAGAAAATAGCGTGTTTATTAACTCTTTAAGAGGTCTTTGTTCAGTTGAACATATATAGGCTATGACTTCTTTACAGTCAAAACATTTAAACCTAAAAAAAATTACAATTGGGACTTTTCTACCATTAGATTTCACTGGCAGTAAGGAAAACAATCACAGAAATAATAATGAAATACCTGTGTGTGGAAATGAAGAGGACACAGTGGCGAAGGGCAGACCTGGATTAAGAACACATAGGGCCCTGGGGCTATAGCAAACCCAAGGGCCCCCCTTCATAGTAGCCTATCTTGGTGCCACAACGTTTTCTACAACAGGAATAATTCGGGGTTTTTTTTTTTTTTTTTATCAAATCTCCAACATACAGAGATACAATGTGTATGCACACTAAATATTCCATGTTACAACACATTAAAATAATAAATACATTAACACCAGATATATGAAGTCAAAGCAAACAGGTTTCCAGAAGCAGCAACAACTTTTGAGCATATACAGCTCCCTTAAGGAGTTTAGTTTAAATAGTTTTATTATTAGAAGGTCTTCTTTCTTGGCCCTAGAAGAGGAGAATCATCAGGGCTGGACTGGTGCTAAAATTCAGCCCATCTGGCCCACACAGTCCCCCATAAATGTTTTGCTGGGGTTAGGGCAATTGGAATAAATTATTTATTAATAAATAACGGATGAAACAAATGATATTTTTGAATACCTAAAATGCATTTAACAATATTGATATTTCATTATATTGCAGGCTCTTAATTATTGAATTCATATTTTTCTGCATTTAAAGTTTATTAGTCCTTTGTAGTTGCCCTAATGAAAAGCTAATTCTTGAATCCAGAGTTAACTATAGTATTAGTAAACCTTTATAAAATGGACTTATTGCCTTTATTTGAACCAATATTCAATAGGCTATAAGTATCCTATAACAATTTTCGTGACATTAATAATAAATATCATTAGCCATATTCCTACAGTGTCAGTAAATGCATGTTAAATAGCCTAGGTCTGGTGCTGTGGATTAAATTGCTTATTTACAGTTTTGTACAGTTTACCTGTACACTTCAGTTTACATGGTCAGTGCTATTCAGTCTGGTTTCTGCTAGTCTAGCCGATCGACTGACGGCTGAAGGTCTGGAATCCATGGCAGCTTTCATTGGCCAAAGCCCGCCCATGAGGCCGTTTGACCGACATGTCAAACAACCAGTCACAGTTTGTTTCGTTTCAGCGTCACATTTCAGGGCGTGGAAATGTCGCCAAAATAACAGACTGGTGTGTAAAACTCTCGGACGTATTTTATAGATTCTCTGTCACGAACTTTACATTTTTCACATAATTTTGAAAATCCAGCGTTTAGTTGATCCTGATAAGCGCTCGTCGTCACAATTGCAAACACGACGGCTTTCTTCTTTCGTCAGGGGGTTTGGCATCACGGCATCTTTGTTTCCAGGCGGAACGTTAAAGAACACGACACACATGTCTCCAGGAAATCATGTATAATTCAACCAATCCGATGATGACTTCAAATCTCCTGAAGTGTTTCCACTTTTGTGTGCCATATGCATCAGACGTTTAGCCAAAGTTCCATGGGCGTGACGTCTGAAGCTGAGACTAGCACTACCCCCACTCACCATCATGAACAGCACTGGGGCTGCCCGACATGTCAAACAACCAATTACAGTTCGTTTCGTTTCAACGTCACGTTTCGGTACGTGGAAATGTCGCCACAATAACAGACCGTATTTTAAAGATTCTATGCCACGAACTTTAAATATTTCACATGCTTTTGAAAATCCAGCGTTTAGTTGATCCTGACAAGTGCTCGTCGTCACAGTTGTAAACATGACGGCTTTCTTCTTTCATTAGGGGTTTTGGCATCACGGCAACTTTGTTTCCAGGCGGAACATTATAGAACGCGACACACACGTCTCCCGGAAATCCTGTATAATTCAACCAATCCGATGACGACTTCGAAACTCCTGAAGTGTTTCTACTTTTGTGTGCCGCTAACTTCACCATAGAGACTTTTGAAGTTCAAATATAAGTGTCGTGTGTGGAATTCAAATGGGCAAGCGCTGCTTATTATCACTTCAATAGAGCGGCGAAAGTGTCGAGCTGCAGTCGTTGTCAGCGCTGTGCTGGTGTTCTGACGAGTTGTGCTACCCACTCAGATTGTGCTACCTCCCATTAAAAAGATAGGTAGCACAAATCGATAGCAAAAAATGCTACCTATCAGATTGTGCTACCTCCCATTAAAAAGATAGGTAGCACAAATCGATAGCAAAAAATGCTACCTATCAGATTGTGCTACCAGCATCTTATTCATGTGGTTTGAGGCTTTTTTAATGTCCATACCTACCCCTACCCTAAACCTACCCGTTCACACCTACCCTTACCTTAAACTTACCCTTAAAACAATGTAAATATATTTTTGGTAGCACAATCTGATAGGTAGCATGTTTTGTCAATACACCGGCGGGAGACACCGGTCCGGTGTGGTCCAGCTGTTCTTTTGCACGGTGCGGTTTATTCAGGTAACTTGGTGCAGTTTCATCACTTGGCTTTTAGTGTTTGTTTCCCATGCGCTACAGTAAAGCCGAGGCGATTAGAAGATACCCGTAACTCTAGTGTAAACGAGTACAAAGACATTTTTTATCGCTCATATCTTTTGGACTGAAATAGCGCAGACACTAATATGTGGGGGCGTGGTGGGATTGCGGCAATCGGCACACCGGGAAAAGCTCGGGTGCTCCCGATGGCCAATCAATTCTAGGTCTAATTTTTGTGGTGGGATTTCGGCAATCGGCACACCGGGAAAAGCTCGGGCGCTCCCGATGGCCAATCAATTCTAGGTCTAATTTTCCTTTCCTCCACAGCCAATCACATCAGGCCCCCTCAATCCACGGGCCCTGGGGCTTCAGCCCCGCCTAGCCCTTATGTTACTCTGGCCCTGCCGAAGGGAACAATTCAGCTGGGTAGGTTTGTGTGAACATTTGCATTGCAAATTCGTCCAGACATTTTCTAAGCTAACAAGTTCAGTGGAGTGCAAAGCTTTTAACATGTATTTTTCAAAAATAATTGTGTACAAAAAGTACAAACACTCTGCATGCAGCAAGTTGTCATATTTACAGCACACAACTGCTAATTTCACCATTGTTGATCTCTGGTTCACTTTCACACCATTTATTGATTATCACCTGTTCCTCTGAAAAAAATAAAGTGAATGTTTTCTGCCCCATACAGACAGTTCTTCAGATGAGTCCATATCTGTTGCTGAAAGAGTCAAACTGGTGAGATTCAGCTGTAACAGGGAAAATGGGTTGAGATACCCACTGAGCAATGTGCATGCACTTACTGATAAATTGTAATAGAATATTAAAAAATAAGTATTGACATATGAGGGATTAGGGAATATACACGGCTATTCAGAAGTTTGTGGTCAGTAAGATAATTTTTTTAATACTTTACTTCAGCAAGGATTAATTAAATTTATAAGTGAAAAAAAACCTTTATAATATTGCAAATTATTTCTAATTCAAATAAATGCTGTTCTTTCGAACTTTCTATTTATCAAAGAAATGGTTTACAAAAGGGGTCAGCAACCATTCAGACCTTTTTTTAATTTTAAATATTTCTGAAGCATTCTTTCATGTTTTTTTAAACTTTTCAAAATCCTAAAAGTTTGTTTATTTTAACATTAAAATAAGCAGCATTGGTCTGAAACGCTTCATATGCACAGCATTCACGCAAATGGTTTGCCAGAGCCACACACATCTCTAGACTAGCGCAGGTTAATTCTCACACTTTAATAGTATTTACAGCTCTTAACAGGCTGTGTGATTCTGAGGAATGATTACCTCAAAATGTACATCGGTATGCAGTTTTTTCCCTATTGCTCGCGTGCCTGATTATCCCTCTTTGTGCCAACGTTTCCACGCGTGTCATAGGTGGCCAACCCCTGATTTACACAAAACATAAAGCAGCACAACTCTTTTTAACATTGATAATAATAATAATAAGAAGAAGAAATGTTTCTTGAGCACCAAATCAGAATATTAAAATGATTTCTGAAGGATCATGTGACACTGAAGACTGGAGTCTCTGTCATCACAGGAATAAATTACATTTTAACATACTGTATATTAAATTATTGTACTGTTAATCAATTAAATCTATCCTTTTTGAACATAGAAGACTTTCAACAACATTTAAAAACACTTACCGACCCCAAACTTTTGAAGGGCATGCATATGTGTGATTTATTTTTTTTAACATTCACCCATTATTTCTCACATATCCCCTTTTAGCAGACAAACAGAAAGCATTACTTAAATCTTATAATTTCTTTTCACCACAGAACAGGAGGGAACCTATAAATTTAACTGAAACTGTCAGTAAAACGATCACAGAACATATAGAATCTACTGGGACTGATAGAGGTTAGTGAGATCAGTTATTTCCTTCTATCATGATTAATTTCTCTTAATCTGAGACTTATCCTTTTTAGAATTTATTGATTTTTATTCGACTATGAAGGATCAGTGTTGAACTAAGTGGGTTGGTTAGAATAGGATGACCATTAAATATTCCTATTTAAGTGAGTGATACCAAAATGAAATTAAATGTTTTAATTCACTATCTTTTACTATATTCCCCAAACCAAGATTCACCTGCTCATCCCACCGATGCTACAGAACCCGCAGTATCTCCTGTCATAGAGGAGCCTGATCAGACCATAAAGTTCAGTGGTTCACCTGCTGAATGGCAGAACCCTGTTGCTTCTGAAGAGACTGAGAAGACAGGCCAGATGCAGCTATTTGAATTTCTGGAAAATCAGTTTAATACCATTAACAACACCCTACAATCAATTGATTTGTCTTTGAAGAAGCTGGTGGAAAAAGAGTCACAAGACACACTGCCTCAATACATCAGTCTAACTCCTGCTGTTATTGAAAATCCCCAGATTCAATCCTCAGTCAAGGAGGAGCAAATCACTGAAGTTGTAATGACATGATTAAAAACATGATGAGTGAAAAACTAAGGTCTGAGATTAAACAAAGATAGGGTCAATAATGATGAGAGGAAGAAATAGAACTGTGGTCTAAGATGTTATGAATTAAAAAATACATGTAAGGTATCCACCTTTTTCTTCCTGTAAAAATGGGCGCGGCCATTTGTAAATTCTATGGGTCTGGTTTCCAGTCTCATCCGCGTCCAGCTATTTTTTAGCTGTACAGAACCACTCGTTTTGCTGCATTATATTGAAAATTGTTTAACCATATTATTTGAATGTGTCTAACCATATTATTTGAATGTGTTGTCTTAATTATGAAAACACTGGTTTATAATGCAAACAGTTTTAACGTTTACTGCACGTTGTTATTCTTCTCGTTATTTCCCTATAGCGGCTCATTAACCGGAAGTCTTGCCCATAGGCTTACTTCCGCGTTGAAGAAAAAGGTGGATATCCATAGGTATGAATAGATGCCCCATTCGACCGCTCCAAGCATGTTGTAACGGTCAACTTGACATCATTCAACATACTATGGTTTCGGCAGACCATCGGCTGTGCAGGATTGTGCCATCTTTGAATATTCATTGATTACTATGGTGAATGACCAAAGAAGGCAAGCCTGCAACCTTTAGCCAAAAAAAGCATAACGGCTAAAGCTAATGCTGCGGCGCAGGTAAAGAGACCAGACGCTGTTTTTTGAATTGTTGGCAATGGAGGAGAGGCTTCACTACGCTGAATAAACAGCTTTTTTGAGGAAATAGCTTATCATTTATTGAATCAACAGCCTATCGGCTAATCTAAACAATAGCTTTTGTTTTAACTATTTTTAGAGTTTAAACCGAAAAAATGGTGTTTTATAAAAGAAGTCAATGACATATTGCAACAGGTGGGATTCAGCTGATGGCACTTCCCATTCATTCCTATTATTAAATGCCAATTGAGTGTCGCACAACTCACTGAAAGTCAGTGACGTCAAGGCTGTAATGTGATTGGTTATTAAGGCACACGTGATCCAAGTTGACCATTATGCTTTCTCCAATAGTATGTAATACAGACCCTCTAATCTCCCAATAGTAAGACAATCTCTGGAATGACGTCAAGTTGACCATTACAATATGGCCAATAGAAACATTCGCTAATGAGGCATCTACATATACATATCTATGGGTATATCTACATTAGTAACAACAATAAATATAATAGGTTCTATTTAACGTGCAAAAGCTCAGAAAATGAATGGCATATCACTTAATCATTTACAGTTACAAACAAAATTGCAACATGAAAATAGAGCAGTTTAAATAGTTTCAGTTTACATTTCAGTTTAATTTCTGTGTCAGTGTGTATATGAAGCAAATACAGTAGATCAAAGTCCCTGTATCTGTGTAATTAAGGGAAGGAGTTGTTCTGTTGTTCTCTCATTCCTTCCTGACAAATTCCTTTTCTAGTTTATAGTTTTCTGTTTACCACCTCATATAAGTCATATTCTGAAACTGACTTAGCATTCCCAAATTACATTCTAAAGTGATGTGCAAGTATGTGTTTCTCTTCATTTTTTTATTTTTGTAAGTGATCAAGGAGAGATCACTTACACCTGCTGCAAGGTGTGGTTAGGTGGAGCAGAAGGAGATTATGCCATGTTTAAATGTAGGCATATTTATGTAAGATAGAGAGGAAATAAGGAATAGAAGTGATGAAAGCTATGACATGAAATTTAAAATAAATAAAAACAAAAATAAAATGACTTCCAGGTGCCCAGATACTCTGAGTTCATAACACAGCCGATGTGGCTGGATAGAATAAAGCAGAAGTTGGAAAGTGGAGAGTATCAGATGGTAGGAGTGTTCATCTCTGACTTTCAGCTCATTTTCAGGAACTGCATGTTCAGTAAGATTCACTAAAACAAGTTGCATAATAAATAAATCACCAAAAAATCAAGAACTTGTTAAAATGAAATTGTTTTGCAACGGATGTTGTCGAGATGATTAACTTCATAAGAGGACATGTGGTTTTTGAAAGATTTATTTCATATTTTATTTGTTATTTTGTTCTCTTGCTCTCTAAAGGACAGTGAGTTTGGCCAAATGGGTGCCAGGCTGAAGCAAATGTTTGAGTTCCAGAAAATCTTCAGTATCCAAGAACAGCTCTTTTACAAGTCTTTCACAGATACAATCTGGGTAGCTTTGATTATTTATTAGATCTCATTATAATGTATGTAAGATGCATGAAATTTTTAATTTTTCAGTAATGCGAAGACAAGCAATTTGGAGAATGAATGGATGCTGTATATGACTTAGTTCAAGGATGCTCAAATCTGGCTCATGAGATCAACTTTCCTGCAGAGTTTAGCTCTAACCCTAATCAAAAACACCTGAGCATGCTAATTAGTATCTTCAGGATCATTAGAAAATCACACAGCCATGGCCAAAAGTTTTGAGAATGAAACAAATATTAATTTTCACAAAGTCTGCTGCTACAGTGTTTTTAGATCTTTTTGTCAGATGTTACTATGGTATACTGAAGTATAATTACAAGAATTTCATAAGTGTCAAAGGCTTTTATTGACAATTACAATAAGTTTATGCAAAGACTCAGTATTTG
>NW_015544145.1:68797-73859 GCF_001515605.1 Sinocyclocheilus anshuiensis
ACAAATATTAATTTTCACAAAGTCTGCTGCCTCAGTTTTTATGATGGCAATTTGCATGTACTCCAGAATGTTATGAAGAGTGATCAGATGAATTGCAATTAATTGCAAATTCCCTCTTCGCCATGAAAATTAACTTAATCCCAAAAACATTTCCACTGCATTTCAGCCCTGCCACAAAAGGACCAGCTGACATCATGTCAATGATTCTCTCATTAACACAGGTGAGAGTGTTGATGAGGACAAGGTTAGAGATCACTCTGTCATGCTGATTGAGTAAGAATAACAGACTGGAAGCTTTAAAAGGAGGATGGTGCTTAAAATCCTTGTTCTTCGTCTGTTAACTATGGTTACTTGCAAGGAAACACGTGCAGTTATCATTGCTTTGCACAAAAAAGGATTCACAGGCAAGGATAATGCTGCAAGTATGATTGCACCTATATCAATCATTTATCGGATCATCAAGAACTTCAAGGGGAGAGGTTCAATTGGTGTGAAGGCAGGAACGTCTCCTAAAGTTGATTCAGCTGCGGGATCGGGGCATCACCAGTGCAGAGCTTGCTCAGGAATGGCAGCAGGCAGGTGTGAGTGCATCTGCACGCACAGTGAGGCGAAGACTTTTGGAGGATGGCCCGGTGTCAAGAAGGGCAGCAAAGAAAACCACTTCTCTCCAGGAAAAACATCAGGGAAAGACTGATATTCTCCAGAAGGTACAAGGATTGGACTGCTGAGGACTGGGGTAAAGTCATTTTCTCTTTGAATCACCTTTCTGATTGTTTGGGGCATCCGGAATAAAGCTTGTCCGGAGAAGAAAAGGTGAGCGCTACCATCAGTCCTGTGTTATGCCAACAGTGAAACATCCAGAAACCATTCATGTGTGGGGTTGCTTCTCATCCAAGGGAGTGGGCTCAATCACAATTTTGCCTAAGAACACAGCCATGAATGAAGAATGGAACCAAAACATCCTCCGAGAGCAACTTCTCCCAACCATCCAAGAACAGTTTGGTAATGAGCAATGCCTTTTCCAGCATGATGGAGCACCTTGCCATAAGGCAAAAAGGATAATTAAGTGGCTCGGGGAACAAAACATCTCAATTTTGGGTCCATGGCCAGGAAACTCCCCAGACCTTAATCCCATTGAGAACTTGTGGTCAATCCTCAAGAGGCGGGTGGACAATCAAAAACCCACAAATTCTGACAAACTCCAAGCATTAAATATGCAAGAATGGGCTGCCATCAGTCAGGATGTGGCCCAGAAGTTGATTGACAGCATGCCAGGGCGAATTGCAAAGGTCTTGAAAAAGAAGGGTCAACACTGCAAATATTGAGTCTTTGCATAAATGTATT
The DNA here is from genome assembly GCF_001515605.1 of Sinocyclocheilus anshuiensis. Classification (NCBI taxonomy): domain Eukaryota; kingdom Metazoa; phylum Chordata; class Actinopteri; order Cypriniformes; family Cyprinidae; genus Sinocyclocheilus; species Sinocyclocheilus anshuiensis. The sequence continues at coordinate 70,142 of NW_015544145.1, forward strand.
GTTTAAACTTAATAAAAGCCTTTGACACTTATGAAATTCTTGTAATTATACTAAAGTATACAATATTAACATCTGACAAAAAGATCTAAAAACACAGAAGCAGCAGACTTTGTGAAAATTTATATTTGTCATTCTCAAAACTTTTGGCCATGGCTGTAGGTGAGTTTGATCAGGGTTGGAGCTAAACTCTGCAGCACCTTGGCTCTCCAGGGCAAAATTTGAGGAAGCCTGACTTAGTCCATGAACTCAAGGCAAGGCAAGTTTATTTATATAGCACATTTCATACACAATGGTAATTCAAAGTGCTTTACATAAAAGAAAAGAATAAAATAAATAATCACAACAATAAAACAAGGAATTTAAAAACTTTGAAAATGATTAAAAATAATTGATTTAAGAGGTTTAAAATTAATTTAAGAAAACGATTATACATAAAATATAGTGCAATCAGTTCGGACATCGCACAGTGCTCATTCAATAAATGCACAGCTTTGTTTGAGCACTGTGCTGATCTGCTGAAGTAAAAATCTTAGAAATTCATTCAGAGGATTATAAGGCTAAAAATTGGTTGAAACTGTCTTCATGTCTGTGGTCTCCCATGGTTTTAAAATCAATTAACATTTGAAAATTGTCTAGTGTGTGGCCAGCCGTAGTCTCAATGGATGCTGGAAACCATACTGGGGCTGGTTCAAAGGACTGTGCACTTGCTATAGTTCCAGGGAGGGTAAAACTGAAAGGAGGAAAAAGGACTATACCGACTTAAGCTTTTCTTGATCCAGGCAGCTCAGTAACATTTTGCACGGAGCTACTGATGAGAGAATTGAATGCTCCTGGATGAAAGACTGATATACTTTTGAAAACTATGGGTTAGAAAAAAACTGTTTCTAGTTGCAAAATCTTTGGACTTAAAGTATCTGCACTGAAGGGAGATGCTTATCTGACTTCACCTGATGTTTACTCTTAAAGAACAGTCCCAGTCACCAAAAACAGCATTCCTAAAATGGAAGACATAAAAAGGTACTTGAAGGATGTGGATTTAACTCAAATAGATGCAAATATTGGATTACTTATTGGGGTGAATGCCCCAAAAGCCTTAGAGCTGTGGAGAATAATTAACAGCAAGGGTACAGGAAAATATGCTGTAAAAATGCTCCTTGGGTGGGGCATTAGTCGACCACTAAGTCTTGATATGTATGGTAATGGTTAGGATACACCAACAGCTGAATTCTATTGAATATCTGTTAGTAACATGGAAAAGCAGCTGGTTTGACAGCATAACTGACTTTGCAGAGCAGTAATATGAAAAAACAAAATTAAAAAAAAACTGAACTTTCTGTAGAAGATAAGTAATTTAAGGACATAGTCTAATCTTCTGCCACTCTAAAAGATGATCATTACTACTTGAAATTGCCATTTCGTAATGCTAAAGTGAGTATGCCAAATAATAAGCCCGTAGCCCAGCAAAGAGCACAACACTTTTTGAAAAGGTTTCAGAAAGACCAATCATCCTATAATGAACACAAGGACTTCATGAATGGTGTACTTGAAAGAGGATATGCAGAAATCTTACCTCAGGATGAGCTGGAACCAGTGAGTGGAAAAGTGTGGTACATACCACAACATGGAGTCTATCACCCCCGTAAAAAGTGAGGTGTTTGATTGTGCAGTCACATTTGGTGGAACGTCTTTGAATTAAGAACTGCAAGGTCCAGATTTGACCAATACACTCATAGGTGTACTACTTCGGTTTCATTATAGTCCAATTGCTTTCATGACAGATATCGAAGCAATTTTCCACCAAGTGATGGTGGCAAAGGAGGATGTCGACTTTCTGCAGATTCTTTGGTGACCAAATGAAAATGTCAGTGAAAATCTTGAGTAAAGAATGCTTGTACACATCTTTGGGGCTGTGTGGATAAGCAATAAAAATGCTCTCTGAGGAAAATAGAGCTAAGGGTGTGAAGAAACCCTTAGAAATGTAAAAAGTTACACATTCAAATCAAACCCCATTCAGCAACAAGGCAAGACATACTGTGTTAGTTCTCTTTATGCTAACTTGGGTTTTGTGGCACCAGTCATTCTTCCTGCAAGGCAAAATTTGCAAGAACTTAGGATGGGATGAGAGCATTCCCCTGCACATGGCTCAATCCTGGCTGAGATGGTTTAATGACTTACCATATGTTAAATGTCTTTAATATAAAATGATGCCTCATTCCTAGAAATTTTGGAGACCCAACATTGGCACCATACAAAGCTAGCTTTGGTGCTGTGTCTTACTTGCGACTATCAAACATGGCAAAGGCCAAGGTAGCACCTCTAAAGCAAACAACACCTAGGCTAGAACTTGCTGCTGCTGTATTAGCTGTTCGTCTTGACAATAATGAAAACCAAACTATAGCTTCAGTTGAAGGAAACCACTTTTTGGTCAGACAGCACAATAGTTTTGAAATACATTGGCAGCAATGCAAAGAGATTTAAAACCTTTGTGGCAAACAGAGTCTCATTCATTCAGTCCCTTTCAACAGCAGATCAATTGAGACATATCAGGTTGAAGAAGAATCCTGCTGATGCAGCCTCACAAGACATCAAGACTCAGGTCTAAAGCTTTGATTAATGGCCCTGAATTTATTTCTTCAGCCTCAGTCTTAGTGGCCAGGGACCACAACAGTAGATATGATCCGAACAGCAGATAATGACCCAAAGGTAAAAAAAAAAAAAAAGAGGTCAATGGACAGAATATTGTGAAAAGGTATGGCATCATTTTTACCTGCTTGACATGTCATGCAGTCCATCTTGAAGTGCCATATAGTCTTGACATTGATTCTTGCATAAATGTAATTCAAAGATGTATTTGTCGCAGGGGCCAAGCCAAGGAAAGCAGGTCAGATAATGGAACTAACTTTGTTAGTAATCGTTAATTGCAGGGGTGTGGACTCGAGTCACTTGACTCGAGACTCGACTCGGACTCGAGTCCCAAATTTGATGACTTGCGACTCGACTCGACATAATTAAAGAAGACTTGAGACTCGACTTAGACTTTGTCCGCCTCTGCTCGAGACTTGACTTGGACTTGAGCCCTGTGACTCGGAAAGACTTTATCATCAGATCAGAGTCATTATAGACGCGTCCCTGCAGCGTTGCGCTTGACTGGCAATAAGCCAGAGACTGCGTTCAGGGTGCGCTGGATATATAGGCTAGTATAAATTAATGGAGTAATAGCATAACTTACCACAAAAGAACAGAGATAAAAAAAAAAAAATGACATGATTCTTCTAGTAGCGATCTCCGCTCGTGAAAAGCGCTGCCCTGTCCGTTTGATCGCCGCCCAGCAGACACACGGAGCGGGCATGAGAAACTTCACTGGTGCTCGCCTCATCATGACTGTGACCGCTGCTGTTAAATATTCCTCACGTCTTTTGTTTGTCCGACACCGAGGTGCACTATGAGTGATGGATCCGCATCCCGCCACGACCCTCGCACTCTGCCAACTCGATGTGCTTTCATTTTCATTTTTCAGTTTGAGCAGATGATTTTACCATCGCTGTCATTGTCAGAGCACACTTCCACAGTACATTCAGCATCTGCCTCATATTCACGATCTCAACCATATTCCCAAAACTATCGTTTTCAATGACTTCATATTCAATATTTTGATCACTGGTAGCTTATTCACCACATCCAGCATCAAATGACAGTGACATTTATATTTCATTGCGTA
>NW_015544145.1:74040-78067 GCF_001515605.1 Sinocyclocheilus anshuiensis
TTATTACTGTGTTATTACTGTGGTATTACTGTGTTAATCCTGTATTATTCCTCTGTTATTTCTGTTATTACTGATTGATTCCTGTGTTATTAATGTGTTATTCCTGTGTTATGCCTGTGTTATTCCTTTGTATTACTCTGTTATTCCTCTGTTATGCCTGTGTTATTACTGTGATATTCCTGTGTTATTACTGAGTTATTCCTGTTATTTATGTGTGATTTCTGTGTTATTACTGTGTTATTAATGTGTTATTCCTGTGTTTTTCCTTTGTTATTTATCTGTTATTACGGTGTTATTAATGTGTTATACCTGGGTCATTACTTTGTTATTCCTGTGTTATTACTGTTATTAATGTGTTATTCCTGTGTTATTTCTGAGTTATTCCTGTGTTATTCCTGTATTATTTCTGTTGTCACTGAGTTATTCCTGTGTTATTTCTGTGTTATTAATGTGTTAATTTTGTGTTATTCCTCTGTTATTACTGATTTATTCCTGTGTTATTACTGCGTTATTACTGTGTTATTCCTGTCTAGTTATTACTGTGTTAATTCTGTGTTATTACTGTGTTAGTCCTGTGTGATTTCTGTTATTACTGTGTTATTCCTGTGTTATTTATTTGTTATTACTGTTATTCCTGTTATTACTGTGTTATTATTGTGTTATTCCTGAGTTATTACTGTGTTATTACTGAGTTATTACTGCGTTATTACTTAGTTATTACTGTGTTGATTACTGTGTTAATGTGTTATTCCTGTTTTATTATTGTGTTATTACTGTGTTATTCCTGCGTTAATCCTAAGTTATTACTGTTAATCCGGTATTTTTCCTGTGTTATTAATGCGTTATTACTGAATTATTACTGTGTTATTACTGTGGTATTACTGTGTTAATCCTGTATTATTCCTCTGTTATTTCTGTTATTACTGATTGATTCCTGTGTTATTAATGTGTTATTCCTGTGTTATGCCTGTGTTATTCCTTTGTATTACTCTGTTATTCCTCTGTTATGCCTGTGTTATTACTGTGATATTCCTGTGTTATTACTGAGTTATTCCTGTTATTTATGTGTTATTACTGCGTTATTACTGTGTTATTCCTGTTTTATTACTGAATTATTCCTGTGTTATTACTTTGTTTTTCCGGTGTTATTTCCGTTATTACTGTGTTATTCCTGTTATTTCTGCTATTCCTGAGTTATTCCTGTGTTATTTCTGTGTTATTACTGTGTTAACCCTGCGTTATTACTGTTAATCCTGAGTTTTTACTGTGTTAATCCTGTGTTAGTCCTCTGTTATTTCTGATTTATTCCTGTTTTATTAATGTTTTATTCCTGTGTTATTACTGAATTATTTCTGTGTTATTACTGTGTTATTCCTGTGTTATTACTGAGTTATTCCTGTGTTATTAATGTGTTATTCCTGTGTTATTACTGAATTGTTTCTGTGTTATTTCTGTGGTATTACGGTGTTATTAATGTGTTATTACTTTGTTATTCCTGTGTTATTACTGTGTTATTCCTGAGTTATTTCTTATTTACTGTGTTATTTCTGTTGTCACGGAGTTATTCCTGTGTTATTTCTGTGTTATTAATATGTTAATTCTGTGTTATTCCTGTTATTCCTTTGTTATTCCTGTGTTATTACTGTGTTATTCCTGAGTTATTTCTTATTTACTGTGTTATTTCTGTTGTCACGGAGTTATTCCTGTGTTATTTCTGTGTTATTAATATGTTAATTCTGTGTTATTCCTGTTATTCCTTTGTTATTCCTGTGTTATTTCTGTTGTCACTGTGTTATTCCTGTGTCATTTATGTGTTATTACTGTGTTATTAATGTGTTATTACTGAGTTAATCGTGACTTGCAAAACAATGACTTGGTCCCACCTCTGGTTAATAGCAGCGAGCTTTGAAAGAACTGAATCAAAGCAAAATCCGAAGCTCTCTTGCACAGGTTGAAATAAAGGGGAGTTTCAGCCTACTTTGTGTGGCCCATCATGGTGGAGTCTGGGAGTGCTTAGTGCAAGAAGATGCTTTGTTCAGTGGTGATGCAGCAAGTATTGGATGACAAATCCTTGCTTACTGTGTTCTGCGATGTGGAGGCTATTTTGAATTATCGTCCAGTAACCCAATCCCTTAGACGATTCAAACAACCTTGAGGCACTGACCCCGAACCACATTCTTTGGCTAAGAGACAATCCTATTTTAACTCCAAGACTTTTCAAATGGGATGTCTACAGTTGTAGACGCTGGAAGCAGGTGCAATACATAGTAGACCTGTTTTGAAAAAGATCTTGAATTGATACAAGAGCATCAAATGTGGAATGAAGTACATTGAAGTTTGAAGAAAGTTCAGAGATATTTTGTTTACTTTAGAAGGTGTGCCCTTTCCCAGTGTCTTTCATGCAAATTACCATCTGTCCCCAAACGGTGCAAACTCCCCACGTCTAGGCCCTGATCAATGTAAATTCCAATTTTTAGTTCCTGTCTCCATTGGGAGGATGTTTGTCTTGGTATGAGTACTTATGTTTGACGTCCCAGCTTAGGCTGTGCGTGCGCCTGTGGGATGTGTGTGTGTGATTTAGGTGCCACCTGGAGGGGGTGTGACTCATACACCTGACACCCGTTGAACGCAGAGTTAATTGTGCCTGGCGTGTTGGTGCAGCGCATGATTTGGGCGATTGTCTCCGGCATGGAGTTCAACGGTCTGCATTGTGCTGAATGTCCTGCCAGGCCCTGACTCGTTCTGATCACCCTATCTGACCTGTTCCCCTATCCATTGTAAAGAAAAAAGGCAGCCCCACCCCCAAACACACACAATGCAGCTTTATAAGCACTATGAGCCAGATATTTGTACTCTTTTTTTGGAAGTTAATATACAAATGGTTACAAATCTTTTTGAAAAAAAAAAAATGACACAAATCACCTTTATGACCTAAATCAAAATACATTGCAGAATTTTGTTATTTTAGTAATTTGCCGTTCATTATTCTGTTGTTTTAAATATATCTTCTTTTTTATGTAATTTTTTTGAGTAGGTTATTTTTGTTCTGTAACCTTTTTGTATTTTGTTATGTAAATGTTGCAAAGTTGACTCATCTGGAATGCAAATAAACTTAGATGACAGATGACAGGTGTGGTCAGGTGATTAAATTCAACAAAATGTTTGTATTACACATGGGGTTTCCCTTAAGGGATTGGAAATTCTGTCATCATTATATACTCATACTGAAGTTGTTCCAAGCCTTTATGAGTTTCTTTCTTCTGCTGAAAACAAAAGATGATATTTTGAAGAATGTGGGTAACCAAACAGTTGCCAGTAGCCATTGACTTCTATAGTATTTGTTTTCATTAATGGCAACTGTTTGTAACATTTTTCAAAATATATATTTTTTTCTATATCAATCAAGTGAACTAAATGTGACATAGCATTTGCCCCTCATAGACCTAAAGAAGATAAATGCTGAGTCAGTTACGAAGCAGACACAGCCAGAGTGTGATCTGAAGGAAAACAGAGTAACAACACAAGGCCATTGTCCGACCACATATCCAGTATAAACAGGCAAACCAAGAATAAAAATGACACAGGTAACTAATGCTTTAAAACTTTGAAGCAAAAGTGAATAGTAAAGTGAATAATACACCAGTTTTTTATATATGTATAAAATAAATGTCAAGAAGCGGAAGAGTAGCATCTATTACAAACCATCAACATTGCCTTCAACAAGTTAAAATACTGAAACTCATAAAAGTATGTACGCAGCTAGTGTAAGGTCTGAATTTATTTGACATCTTTATGAACATTAACTATTTTCTCTTAGAATGGGTGTCTTTTAGAATTTGGACAACTGTCAATTAGAGAGGTATTTTGTATACTGTATACAGTACCAATACACAAGTTATAAGCCATAAAACATAAACCATATTCATATGTTGTAGTTCTGCCTAACAACATTGACAGAAATTTGTGGGTAATGAATCAGCTTTAATATTTTTTACTTTAATTTTTTTTTTTTTTTTTTTTTTTTTTT
>NW_015544145.1:78461-82472 GCF_001515605.1 Sinocyclocheilus anshuiensis
TTTTTTTTCTTTAATTTTTTTTTTTTTTTTTTTTGCTTTATCGATTACTTCTTACAATGATCCAGTAAGTTATCATGCTGAGATGTTTTAAAATCACTTCTGATGCAGTGCAAACTCAACAGTGCAAAATGTAACGAGAAGGAGTGAATTACCCAACTGTGCCCACATATCCTCCATTAACAAATGAAGCAATGCTTTAATCTTATTCTTTCAGTTTTTGGCACAGAACAGGATAGAATCTGTGATTTTAGCTGAAACTGTCAGTAAAAATATCATAGAACCGGTAGAATTTAATGCCAGTGCTAGAAGTTAGTGAGCTCTTTTATTTTTCCCTATATCATGTTATTTCTCTTTTTTTAATGAATTTCATGATTTCTTTGAAGACCTTTAGTCACTTTCACATCTTGTTTTTGCTTCTCATTAGAGTAAGAATATTTATAGATGAACAGTAACTATCTGCCTTTGACAACTCTTACCAGTGTCTATTACTGAATTTCTGAGTGGTACTAATATTTATGTTTTTTCTTTAGTATTTTAAAAATTTCAGACTTTATCTAACCTATTTGTATTTGTGTGTGATATAAACTCATCCTTGTGATTTATCTCGATCAGATTATTTTAATTATTTCTATTTAGGATATTAATATACAGAACTATTGCAATATATTAAATAGTTGTATGCACCAAACTTTTAAGCTTTTATTAGTGAACATTTGATCATGTGTGGAGAAATGCTGGTTTGAAAGGATAGTGTGACTATAATTGTTTGTATTTGTATTAAGTAAGTCGAACCACAATGATATGGTTTTATTTCAGTTTAAATTTCAGTTTCATTTCTGTGTCAGTGTGAATCTGAGGCAAATACAGTAGATCAAAGTCCCCTGTAGGCGCTCTCTTGTGTAATGAGGGGGAGGAGTGTTACTAGAGTCTGTTGTTCTGTCATTCTAGTTTCTAGTTTTCTAGTTCCTCAAATACAAGTAATTCAAATTCAGAAAATGACTTGTAATTTAAACAGCATTCCCAAATTAAATTCTGAATGATGTGCAAGTTGGTGTTTCTTTATTTTTTATGTTTTTTAAATGATCAAGTGGAATATTTCCTCAGTGATGTAGCCACACCTGCTGAAAGGTGTGGTTAGGTGGAGCATGTTTTTGTATGTACGTACTAATCTGTGCGTAGATAGAGGAAACAGACTGCAAGTCGTGAACACAGCAAGGTAAGTACATTAATGAATTAGTAAATTCAAGTTTGATGTTGTGAATATTTTCTGGTCTGTGGTTTCTATTATTTTCTATTTGTTTTTTTCTATCTGTCACACCGATTTTAAAACAACAGTACAGGAGGCAACTTTCAGTTTTGTTTCAGTATGAGAGAAGCTTTCAATATTCATTAGATTGCAATCCCATTATAATGTATGGAGTTTATCTATTTCTTAAATGACTTGGATTTTTATTTTTTTGCAAACAAAACAGCGTGAAGGACCCAGTTTGCTTCATGCTGCTACAATAAGAATATGATGTCAGTTTTGCAATCACAGCATTTATGTGCACTGTAAAAAGTGAATTTACTGTACAACATACAGTATAGTGATTAAAAAGGGATAAATGTAACATTACCGTAAAATGATGTAATACTAATATTTAAAAATAATACATTTATATTTTATTAAAATGTACATTTATTTATATGTACATTTGTTGTATTATAAATTTTAATGTTAAAATCAGTGCTTTTTACAGTGACTGTCAGTCCATTTTTGTATTTTCCCTTATATTGAGATTATTTCACTTAAATATAAACATTTCCTTTATCGGTAAACTACTGTTTATAGACATGTTCATGTTTCATTTCTCATATCATGCTCATCTTTGTAACATGTTTTTATTCATCATTACATACAGTAAACAGAAAGCAAGTTCAAAAGTGCTATGTTTAAACAAAAGTGTTTAAAAGTGCAAAGTAATGATAATTTCCTCTATGAAACACGTATAATCAATCCATATTGCTTGTTTTTCAGAAAACCACAGGACATGGAAGGAGAGTCGAACATAGACACAACGTCTGACTCAGAATCTGAATCAGAATTTGATCCTGAGAGCAGCACAGGATCTGACAGTCTGAGTGAGAATGACAGCGCAGAAGCAAAACAAGGGAAAAAAAGGAAACTGAGAAAACGTAACTGTAAACAGACAGGGCCGTCTTCCCTCTGTACACCCAAGAAGAGACAAGCCGAAGGTACAAAAGTCCCCAAGTGAGCTTTCCAAAGTAGAGTATACAAAACAATTAGATGAATTCTAAAGAGAGCTATTAACACTGCTCTGCATGTAATGTGTTCAATTTGAAGCTCCATCGATGCCCAAAAGCAAGTTTGTTTAAATTTAAATGACAAAACAATGGATATATTGTTCAGATAAAAAATTGTTTAATAGAACTGGTAAATTTGTTTAATAGAACAAGTCTGTGTGATATCTGACATTTGTGATATTTGTTTCAGACTCCAGCCAGTATTTGATACAAAAATTTGGAAACAAAACTGAACTTCCTGTCACATGTGGAGATAAAGACGGTATCCTGCATGTGGAGAAATATAATGACAGTAAAGGTGCAAACAATTAAGGATTGCAGTAATGTTTAATATAACGTGAAGAGTCACTTGTTGAAGAATTCTAGAAAACATAATTCTGGAGCATCTAGACATGTTCAAAACAATTCCTCTAAAACAAGTCCAAAAGCAAATCCAGTATTATTTCAGATAAATATGTATCTGTCTTCAGTGGAGAAGTGCATCTTAAGTGAAGACCAGTGGTTCAAGCCCAACGAGTTTGAGAGGTTTGGAGGAAAAGAGAGAAACAAAAAATGGAAGACCAGCATCTTTTGTGATATTTTTCCACTCCAGAAACTCATAGAGGTGCATAAAATGGTTTAAATAATACACAATCAATGGAATTTTAACTAGCAATCAATAATGGCTAAAATGCACAATGTTTGCATTTAACAGAATCAGATTTTATGATTCAATTATTAGTCAATCTAAATATTTGAGTGTTAATTCAAGTAAAACAATAACATGTTTGTACATCTTCCATCCATAGGCTGGAATTCTGTCATTCTTTAAGAAAAGCCGGATTCAGAATAAACAGGTTTGACTGTTTTTGTTACCAAAAAACACAAAATTACCACAAAACATATTTTATAAAATAAAAAAATTGTGAAATCTGTGTCTGTTGCACAGATTGATTCTCCTGACTCCTCACCTGTTGCTGACAGACTCAGAAATAGAAAGGTTAGATCCTGATATGATGACTTTACATTAAAAAATAAATAAATAACAGTCCAGATGTTTTGGGCAGAGAATCTCAGATAAACAGGGTTGTGAGAGCTTTTCCCATGTTCCTCATCACTGACATGTCTGCATCTCTTAATTTTCAGTGTCAGAGACAGCTTTTCCCCTCCTGCTCCAGTCAGTATAACAGTGACCCATAACCAGACAATATGCTCATTAATATCAACAGTTTTCTATTTCTGTATTCTTTATTTTCGGTTTCCTCAGTGTTTGTGAATTTGTTGTAGAATCAAACAGCAGGAACAATGATGACAATGGTGACGTTGTTGATGAGGATGATAAAGATATCATTGGCATGACCATGTTCGAAGATCTAATTCTGTCTGTTACCTGTGGTTCTGGCTCTGGCATCCTACACAAATGTCGCTTTGCCACAGGTATGTGAGTGGGTATATTTTAAAAATAAGTAATATTGTGTGGTTACATTTATAGCTACATTAGCTCCAAAAAATATTTGAACACTTTAGACACACATAAAAATGCCTGGATGTCATTGAAAATACAAAATATCAAACTTAAAACATCACTCAAAAAGTGTTATTTATTCTTGAGAAAGTTAGCACACGCATATTTTAAGCAAAATGTGTCACAAAAATGAGGTTTGTTTAAATTTAATTGGCAAAACAATAGATATATTTTGCAGATTTAAAAAAAAAAAAAAAAAACCT
>NW_015544145.1:82747-83647 GCF_001515605.1 Sinocyclocheilus anshuiensis
TTGCAAATTTAAAAAAAAAAAAAAAAACCTTTATTGAACTTGTAAATTTGTTTAATAGAACATGGTAATATGATGAACTCCATCAGTGGTTACTCTGGATAACTGTGTGAATTTGAGAAGAACTGATTTCATAGAGTATTTGCACTAAAAATCACCAAAAACACTGTTACGGGGCAGACAAGACGTGAGACGTACGGATCCATTTGCAAACTTTATTCAAAGGCGTGGTCAGAAACAGGCATGGGTCAGACAACGGCAAAGTGATATGGAGAAGACAAGGCAAGGGCAATCCGGTAAACAAGCGAGGGTCAGTCGACGGCAAACGGAATCCAACAGGGCGAGACTAGAGGGATAAATCCAGGTACACAGGCAAAGATCAGAACATAGGAAAACAGACAAAGCAAGACTCCGCTAAGGCTAGGAAAACTAAGCAGGCTCCGTAAGGTAGCTATCAGCTAAACAATGATATTCGCTAAACAATACTCGGCAGAGGGAAGGGATCAGAGTGAGTGTTAAATAGGGGATGTGTGATTGATTACAGCTGTGTGCAATCAGTGCTGTGTGCAATCAACTGTGTGTGTCATCAGTGCAATGGATAATGGGATATGTAGTCCGGGGTGATATGCAACAGTGTGTAGTGCGAGAGTCAATGAAATGGAAAGGGTGACCTCTGATGGCTAGCAGACGGAAGTTCATGGACCGGATACGTGACACTACCTCACTATGTGGAAATATTTGCATAATGCTGCCCAAATGTGCACGCAAAGAAAGAAGGCGTGGTTTCAGGAACAGCAGTTAGTGTTGATGCAGCCATGTCAGGGAGACGCTGTGTGTTTCTAGGCGAAAGCAAAAGCACTTTATTTGGCCTTCCGAAAGTAGATGCATTTAGGAATCTTTAAG
>NW_015544145.1:83671-117035 GCF_001515605.1 Sinocyclocheilus anshuiensis
AACTGTGACTTGACTCATGACGATCAACTGTGACTAGACTTGACTCATGACGATCAGTTGTGACTTCACTAGACTCATGAATATCAGCTGTGACTTGACCAGACTCATGATAAACTGTGACTAGACTGGTCTCAGGAAGATCAACTGTGACTAGACTTGACTCAGGCAGATCAGCTTTGACTTGACTTGACTCATGATAATGAACTGGAACTTGACTTGACTCATGACGATCAACTGTGACTTGACTTGACTCATGACGATCAGCCTCCGCTAAGGCTAGGAAAACTAAGCAGGCTCCGTAAGGTAGCTATCAGCTAAACAATGATATTCGCTAAACAATACTCGGCAGAGGGAAGGGATCAGAGTGAGTGTTAAATAGGGGATGTGTGATTGATTACAGCTGTGTGCAATCAGTGCTGTGTGCAATCAAATGTGTGTGTCATCAGTGCAGTGGATGATGGGATATGTAGTCCGGGGTGATATGCAACAGTGTGTAGTGCGAGAGTCAATGAAATGGAAAGGGTGACCTCTGATGGCTAGCAGACATGGACCGGATACGTGACAAATACCAATCACCAAAAGTCCCTGAGCAAAAGTGACATACAGAGAAGCTCTGGTGGCATTTCTTGCAAGTCCCACTTGGTTTGATATTTTGTATCTACTGCAATGACATTTAGACATTTTTAAGTGTGATGTAAGTGCCCAAATACATTTTGGACTAATCATCCATTCATAGCTCTAAGAGTTTCTTAAACTATGGTACAGAGCCTCAGTGTTGTTATTCCAGGCCGTTGTGGGAGATGCATAAGAACAAAAGACTTCTGGCTGACACCTGAGGATTTCATCAGACTAAACAAGCCAGATGGAACATGGAGAAAAGACATTTTATCCAATGGGATACCTCTGGGGAAACTTATAATGGTAAAATTATTTTTTTTTTTAAACAAGATTTCTCCTTGAATTTTCAGTTTTACATTCAGGAGTAGAAAATTGACAAATATATTTAATATTTAAACGCACCTTTCCACTGATTAGTCAGACAAAGATCAAACCATGCCGTCATCAGTTCAGTTCTGTGCAACAGAATAATAGTCATCTGGTACTATAGTTGTACGCATTCTAAAGCGATTATTGCAACTACATTTCATCTCTTTCTCATCAAACAACCAGACTAACGAATGTCTTGACACAAACCACACCGGGGCAGCACATAGGCAAGACTTTTTTATGTGTAGGCATAGATTCATCAACCTACGCATGCCAGAGAAATATTAGTTGCTCATTTTAGAAATATTAATGTACCTCGGAAGATACAGCAACCCCTTTGTATTGATTTAATTGTAAATATGCATCAGTCATAACTTTTATTTTACACAGCATGCTTACCTTTGGAAAAGGGATAAAGCTGTAATGGTATGATTGATATGAAAAGATGTTATGACAAACATTATTAAATTATGACATTATTTTGTATCACTGTCACAGCACATCTATTGTTTTGGTTATTATTCTGTATTATTTCATAGAATCTTCATAGAGAAGTTTATACAAATGTATCATATAACATTGTACTATTGCATTACATTTTTACACATGTATGATTATTTGAAGTTGAATTCTTGTTTTTTGTTTTTTTAATGAATTAAATCTTTTCTTAAATAAAAACAAAAAATGTAAGACCAAATTAAAAACCAAGGATATTCACATTTTAAACCCTTTTAAATAATTTGACACTTCATTCTCACATACTTTTCAGAAAAGAGTTTTGGAACTGCATATGATAACCTGCGATTGTAAGATCTGTGAAGACCTGGATCAGGACCTAGTAAGACACCATCACTTACAATTACAGCCACGTCAGAACATCAAAATGACAACTAAATATCCTCTGTGAACTCTTGTCCCAGCAGAATGATGACATGTGTTACGTGTGTGACTCTGAGGAAGATATTTTGTGTTGTGACGAGTGTCCACGAGCTTTTCATTCACTCTGTCACCTACCAGCTGTACATGAAGACTCACCTGGGTGAGAGAGAAAGAAATCATGTTGGATTAGACAGACTAAACATGTGACTGTGTCATACTCTGTGTTTTGTGTGTACAGAAGCCAGTGGAGCTGCACTTTTTGTGTGATGAAGAAGATGGAAGGTTCCAATCAAAAGACCCTACAGGATGTTTTGAGCAGTCCAGTCTCTCAGTACACACTGGTGATGTTTATGTAAAACTTTTTAGTCCATACAGTGGAATTCAGTGGGGTCCAAAACAACATTTCTTTCATTTTATAGACAAAAAAAAATGTATTTAACACTTACTGTCTGTTTGATTGTCTTCTAGCACTGCCAGTACCTGCTGTTACACCTGCTACACGAGAGCAAAACCAATGTAAATCTCATATTTAGGAGCTTAATCTGGCTCTTACAGCTCTTATATGTGGTGTATATGTGTGGTGTGTATGTAATATCTGAACTGCTGGTGTTCAGGTTCCAGGATTCAGTGAGAACATTTTTGGTCTGGGCAGAATGAAGCTGAAGTTGGAGAATAATGATTATCAAACAGTACAGGAGTTTGTCACAGATATTGAACTGATTTTCAACAACTGTTGCACTTCCAGTGAAGTGAGTTTCATTTTAACCTTATGCAATGTTTACCAATGACAAGAGTCTTCACCTTTTACATTTGCCATCCTATTTTTATATACTAAGTTCTACATTTGTTTCCTCCCTCTCTCTCTCTCTCTCTTCTCTGTAGGGCAGTGACTTGAGTAGAATGACCTCAAGGCTGAAGGAAGTATTCAAGAGGGAGTTTGAAACCATCTTTAAGCTCCTATAACATCATGCTCTGGGTTGTTTGTCAGTATGTCAGTATTGTTTCACAGAGCGCACTCTTGAAGTGTTGCTATGTCCACATATTATAAGCGATGGCTATTAAGCATACTGAAGAAAGGCACAACTCTGGTGTGTGTTCTTTAAATACATCATTAACAACTAATTGTTCAATTTGGAATTGAACAATTGTGGAATTTTTGTAGATGCAGTTGTCACTACGTGCATTTTCAGGAGTTAATTTGGTTGTATAACACAGTTGTCACTCCTGTAAATGACTTAGAACACGATTAAGCACTAAAAGGTGAATTAACAAGCAAATTTAGCTGCAGTGTGTATATGGCCAAAGAAACACAATGCTGTTTTAAAAGCACAACAGAGCCAGCTATGGACACTATCAATAAATGTCTCTTCTAAGCTGAGATAGAAGGCATTTCAACATCAAAAATTACACACTTCACATCTAAGATCTGAATCTAACTGAACATTATTTTGTTTTTTTTTACATTTATTGTTCTACTGTTTTTTTCTTCTTTTATTTAAACTTAAATAAACTGCTACCTTTGTATAAAAAATGTGTGCAGTAATTTGGAGAGTATTTTGATTGTTTGATTTTACATTTGGAAATTCATTATTATTAAATAATTACTATTAGTGTTTGTTTTTTTTAAATATATTGTTGATACTGCATGTAACTTTTTTTGTAGTGGAAATTTTGTGTAATTGACTCATCATGAATGAAGAGTGTGTGCCAGGACAATGGATTGAAGGGTTAAGGTGATTATGAATGAATGAATGAATGAGGCATTTTTATATAGCGCTTTCTTGTGTATTTCTGTACACCCAAAGTGCTTTACAATCATGTGGGGGGTCTCTCCTCAACCACCACCATCCACTTGGATGATGCGACGGCAGCCACAG
This sequence comes from Sinocyclocheilus anshuiensis, assembly GCF_001515605.1. Lineage (NCBI taxonomy): Eukaryota > Metazoa > Chordata > Actinopteri > Cypriniformes > Cyprinidae > Sinocyclocheilus > Sinocyclocheilus anshuiensis. The sequence goes on from NW_015544145.1 coordinate 87,415, forward strand.
TACAACGGCGCCAGTGCGCTCACCACACACCAGCTACAGGTGGAGAGTCATAGAGCCAATTCAGTGGATGGGGATTATTAGGAGGCCATGATTGATAAGGGCCAGTGGAGGGAATTTGGCCAGGACACCGGGGTTACACCCCTACTCTTTATGAGAAGTGCCATGAGATTTTTAATGACCACAGAGAGTCAGGACCTCGGTTTAACATCTCATCCGAAGGACGGTGCTTTTTTTACAATCTGTCTATCCGTCTGTCTGTATGTATATCTAATTGTTTGTTCGATCATTCACTCAGTCTAAGGCCTTTAAACCTTCACATTTCAGGTGTTTTTAAAAAAAAATTCCAAGGCTTTGGCATACCAACATTCAAAACTTGCATCCAATTTTGCTTTTCTAAATTACAGTTGCATTAATTTCTTTGAATTCCAATTCATTTGAATTCTTCCTTACTTACAGATGAGAATTGCATCTGCATTTACACCTCAATTCAAATTAATTAACTTGGAATTGAAAAGGCATATTCATTTCCAAATGACACATAACACTGAAGGAGTGATTGTTCCACTCTAAAATGATCAGGTGGAACAGTTGATCTTCTGAAAGGTTGTTAGGTTGAGCACTAAAAGAAATAAAGGAGATTAGTGTGTGTGCCTATTTACCTGTACATTCATAAGGACAGTCCAGGAAGCCACTTTCCTATTCATATCCGTCTACTGTATTACAGGTATTTTCTAACAGGCATTCTCTTGAAATTCATTAATCCTAAATATCTAGATAATGCATAAGGAGCAGAAGGAGCCAATTGGTAAGGAAAGAGGATCATATTCCAGCAAGAACAAAATATCCAGATTTAAAAACCGTCCAGGTGAGCATAAAATATTAAAATAAATATTTCATCAAAATATGACAAGAATGAAGATAGCAAACTGTAAATGGCGAAGAAAACAGTGAGTTCATTAGCTCTTTTTATAGCTGGCTGTCACTTATGAAATGCCGAGTTGTTAAAGTTTAAACTGTCATGAGATTCATAAACCCAATTCAGTTACTCACATCACAAACGTCTAAAGTTCACCATTTATGGTATATCTGGCTCATCATCACACCATTCACTGATTGATCACCTTTTCCAAAAGTTGTTGGTTTGATTTCTGCATGGCTAGATCACTATTTCACAATATGCTTGCCACACATTTCATGCCTGGTCCTATCTGTCTCTGCTTCCAGCTATATTTGAATTTTCTTTTTTCTTTTTATAACAAACTGTTATTTTATGTTAAAATGTAAAGAGTGTTTGTTTTAACTTTAAATTAAATTTCATTTCATTTTCAAATAACTTTTTTTTAATATAAAGACTTTTGTAATAGCAAGTGATCAGGTGGGCATTAGGAAGGCAGGTCTACTGAAAGGTGTGGTTAAGTGGAGCATGTAAAAGGAAAGGAGATTAGACAGTGTGTGTACGTAACTGACTGCATAATAGAACAAGAAAAATAGACAGAAAGTCGTGGACACAGCAAGGTGAGTACGTTAATGCAATTACCAGTAATTTAATTTTTTTATGATGTTGTGTTATTTCTTTTATCATTTTTTATGACTCAAATTCTAAACTAACAATCCAGGAAGCAGCTTTCAGTTTTGTTTCTGCGTCAGAGTGAGTGGCCTGCTTTCAACTGGGTAACAAATAAAATAGTGTAAAGTTGTTTAAAACTTAATTTATTATGAAAGAATGCATGTAATTTTATCATATTCTTAAAATGAATTATGTTATGTAAAATGACATTATATAAAGATAATTATAAACTGTACAACATGCAGTCACCAAAATGTAAAAATCTTGTAATGGTTAAAATTAGTAAAGCATGACTTTATTACAGAGACTGACCACTCGTAAAAATACGAATGGAAGAAATTGTAATTCATATAATAATGCAATTCAAAAATCATATGTAAAAGAAGGCATTTGACTCTCAAATTATCCGGTGAATTCAACAGCTGACATGAGCAGACAAGCATTGCATGTTTGGTCAAAGCCATTTTCAGACACACAATACCAAACATTGCAACAAAAAACAATAATAGCAATAGTTTCGTCAATTGAATCCTTTTTGCTTAAACACGTCAGGATATTTGTCTTACTCCAACCGCACAATATTCCTATTTGCTGCAACGCACTTTAAGGACTGGTAGTCACCCGTACCTAGTGTCTGTAAAACAATCATTTTTAATATTTTCTATAAAGTGTATGCAGTATGTGACAGGGTTGTAATTGCATTACAATGAGTCACTGAAGGCTGGATGCTTGTTGTGTCTAATAAAATACCATTAATAAAATATGATTTGAGCAGAACTGTTAAATTCATAGGTGTACACGTCACAAATTCAATCATTCTAAATCTGTTCTTTTTAGCAGAAGAAACAACATTAAAAACAACAACACTATGGACTTTGGATTTTTCACAGATGACAGGTTGTTTGATTTTTTCTGCCGAAATAAGACAAAGATGTCTACAATAGAAGAGCCGCTGATGTTTCTCCGACATCTCAAGGACAATAGACTCATTACATATGAGCTCTATGTAAGCTTGATCTTAAAATTTCAGACCAATAATATATCACTATAGACGCAGAAAAGGTTTCAAATTTTACATTTTTGCTTCTCTTTTTTGAAGCAAAGGCTTGAGGACACTGGTGACGATAATGGTGTGTATTGTGCCTTGGATTATATTGAAAAGCATGGAAAGAAGAATGTTAGAAAGTTCTGGCAATGTGTGGACCAGGAGCATATTTTACAGCGTTACTCTCAACTCTCTAAAGTCACTGAAGCCCTGAAGAACTGTGAGAAATCTTGCTCATCTCCATCTGAGAGTGGTTTTATTGTAATATTTCACTGAGGTCTTCAGCATTGCTGATCTATTTTCTAATTCTAGTTTCTAATTTCTCAGCTCTTATGAGTCAGCCAAACAGAAACATTAGAAAAAGAGCTGAGGATCGAGGCACAGGAAAAGAAAGAGAGATTAAAAAGAGGAGGACAGAGAGCAACTCTGTGAATGACCAAGCTGGACCATCATCGCAAAGCACTAACAGCCAGAAGACGACAGATAAACACGTGAAGAGAGGTGAGTTCTAAATCAGATAATTGATTGACCACTCTATCTTTTTATCTGTCTGTCTCAATAATTACATTAAGTGTTGAAACCATTCTGTCTTTTATTTTGAAAAATTCTCCAGAACTTCAGAGCCCTCCAGACTCCAGTACACAAGAGTCGTTTTTCTGTCCGTCCTTGCATAGAAAAGCAGGTTGCTGTTAAATTTTATACGATTAAACACCTTTTGGCATGAACACACATTTGGTGGACACTTTGTGTGCATTCCCACCATTATTCATAACAAAAATGAAACATACAGTAAAATAATTTGTTCATTTTAATTAAATGCTTTTCCCCCTCTTCTCCCAAAGAGGATCTCTGGAACATGCCTAAACACGCGAGATGGCTTCCTGTCACATGTGGGAACGAAAAGGCCTTATTGGACAGAGAAGCATTGAATAATAGTAAGTTATCCTCAATGTTTAAATATCTTAAAGCAGCATAACCTTCTTTCTCAAGGCATTATAACATTATAACAATAAAGAGTCCTGCATTTATGCTCTTTTGTTTTAGTCTCCATAGTTGTTTCAAAACAGCATTTTTTAAATTTCCTTTGTGTACTTTTTTCCTGACATCTAAAATAATTAGTACCATATACAGGCATATTACTATTAGGATTATTTTAAGGTGTTCATTTAATTGACACAAAGTGCATTAAAGGAATAGTTCACCCAAAAATAAAAAACTGCTGAAAATTTACCCTCAGACCTAATGAATGTTCTTCATTGGAACAGATTTGTAGAAATTAAGCATTACATCTCTTATACTCACCAATGGATCCTCTGCAGTGAATGGGTGCCATCAGAATGAGAGTCCAACAGCTGATAAAACATCACAATAATACACAAGTAATCCACGACTCAATCAGTCGTTATGTGAAGTGAAAAGCTGTGTTTTTGAAAGAAACAAAATCATCATTTAAGACATTTTTATTCTGACAGCACCCATTTACTGCACATAATCCACTGGTGAGCAAATTATGTAATGCTAAATTTCTCCAAATCTGTTCTGTTGAAGAAACAAACTTCTTCAAGTCTACATCTTTTAAGGCTTTAGGGTGAGTGCATTTTCAACAAATATCTTTGAGTGAACAATTCCTTTAACAAAATGTATATTTCAGATGTTACAATTGCCATAAAACCGCAGTTTTTACAATGTGATCTATTGTCATTCAGGGTTTTTTTTGTTGTTGTTGTTGTTTTTTTGTTTTTGTTTTGTGTGTGTGTGTGTGTGTGTGTGTGTGTGTGTGTGTGTGTATTTTTTCTAACATGACTTACACATTACAGTTATTTAAAGTGCCCCTATTATGTGTTATGAAAGGTTCATATTTTGGTTTTGGGAGTCCCCAACAACAGGTTGACATGCATGCAAGGTCAAAAAAACACTTTCATTGTCTTATAATATGCATTTATTTTGACCTTATTTGCTCAAAGACTCCCAAACGATTCGCTCAAAGATTCATTTTTTCAAACCTTTGCATGACGCTAATCTGCGGTGATTGGTCCGATTGGTCAATTTCATTTCCATTTCATCATGCTTGTAATGCCTGATAAAGCAGCTTTAGTGTGTACAGCTGTTACCGGGGAAAGTGGGAAACATGTTTTTTTCTGCTCCAAAAGCTGCACCTAGTGGCAAAGAATGAATTTGCATTTTCATTCAGACCAACGCGAAAATCGAAAATCTATCAAGTTTTCCCAGCTCTGCTCGCAATAAGTGGGTGGGCAATATGCTAATGTTTCATGTTGATGTCAACATGAAACAGCTTGGGATTCGTTTTAAAAACGACTCATTTCAATGATTCAGAGTCGACTCTTTCTTTTGAGAGACAATAACTTTATAAACGGTGCACTTTCAGATTTAAAACTTTGCAGGATTTTTTTAATTCACTTAGAGCTGTGTTACACACTGCATGAAAGGTCATTTTCAAAAATCCATAATAGGGGCACTTTAATATTCAAATACATTTTTCTAATTAAATGATGAAAATGGTCTGACTTACACTTCACATAGATAATTTACACAGCTGTTTTATTAACATATCAAAATTCAACTTTATTTTCAGGAAAGAGGGACTGCATAAAATGTGGAAGAGCAATGATCTCCCCTTATATATTTGAGAAAATGGGTGGAAAAGAATCATGCAAGTCCTGGAAAACAAGTATATTATGCCAAGGCACAACCCTCAAGAGTCTCATGGAGGTGAGAACAGGAAGAGTTGATGCTCATGTGTCTTTGTACTTGAATGCATTTTGTCCAAAATGAAACAATATATTTTCAATTCTGTGGCCTAATGGTAGTCTTTAAAACGAAACAAAACAAAACAAAAAGCTATTTCCATTGTGCTTGTCTAACCTGGGTTCTTTTTCTTTTCAGATGAATATTTTGAAGATACCTGAACTTGATGGAAAGTTTACCCTTCGCAAATGATGTGCCATGCATTATTTATTTAGCATTTTCAGTCACTTAATTAAATTATAAAAATGTGAAAGTAAAATAAACCATTTAAAAACAATATCAATCAAAATAAAACACTTACTATACTAGTGTTGTTTTTGGCGGTCTGTTTTAATTTTAGTTTTAGTCTAGTCTTTGTGTGAAGCTGTCATTTTAGTTTTTATTAGTTTTAATGACTACACAGCTCTGCAAATATGTTTAGATAATAAATATTACCTAAATACAAATGCTCTTTACACTAGGTGCCCATACAGAATCTGGGCAATTGTTTCTGGCTGTTAAACATAAAAATAATTAAAACAGTCAGAAAGTGGGCATTAGATGTTTCCAAATCACTTTAGGTAATGTTGTAGGCCTAAAAGACTGCACTTAACCTTGAAAAGCCTCAACAGATCTCGGAATCAATGAATCGGGCTATGTGTAATACCCTAGGCTATACAAAAATACAAATGTTCAAACAAAAATGTATTAAAACTAAAATTTTTGCCATGTTAAATTGTGTATTAGTTTTTGAAATGCATTTCTGCATCAACATTTTGAACGGTAGCTTGTGAATGGTTCGGTTCAAAATTCACAGATCCAAGATTGGCTGTAACCCACTGCCTTTCTTGGTACAATGAAGTAGGTAGTAAGTAATGAAAATCCCGCCTTCATGTCGGCTGGAGGGACCGGCTCTGGAGGGACTGTGATTTCTGCTCACAAGACATGAGCAACCTCTGCCTCCGCCTGAGGTGAACTGGATGCCCCTGAACTTGGGGGGACGCCGGGTAAACTGAATCGCATAGCCGAGTCTGATGGTCCGAAGGAGCCAGCGAGACGGGCTGGGGAGCGCTAGCCAGGCTCTCAAAGACCATGTAAGCAGGACCAGCAGAACTACAGACGCACCTACAGTGGAGCAGCAAGGTGGAACGCAGGGACCCGGGTCGAGGGGTTCGGTGATGGCCCGAAGCAGGGTCTGGGTGTGCGGGGCAACACATACCTGGTTCCAGGGTTGAGCAAAGGGTGCATGAGAAGGCTTGAAGTGCCCTCGAACCGCCCACTGCTGCCTGCTGGCGATAGAGGAGGATGACATTTGTACGGTTCTGCTCCGTCCACTGCTCTCTATGCCCTCTTGGGACCCAAAGACAGAGGAAACTGCTCTTTTGTTGAGGTTTTTATGTAGGGACGAAAACGCAACAAAAGATTCTCTATCTGGCCCTCCTCTGGGGGAGGGAGTGGTGCGATCACCATCTCCCGAAGAGCTGCTTCCTCCATCTCTTCTGTTTGCCTTGGCCTGATGAACCTGCAACAACGCCATAGTGTGTAAGGCCAAGGCTGCCTCTCCACAGGCCGCATAAGCACTGCCAGTCAGACTAAATGAATACTTACATGCCCGGGAAGGGAGACACGGTTTGCCGTGCCAGGTGGAAACGGAGTTTGGACACAGCTGCATTGCAACCGACTGCTCCACCGGCGGGATCTCAGTATACCCCTTGGCTGCCCTGCCATCGAGAGTGGTGAGGGGGAAAAGCTACCAGAACAGTTTCAGGCAGAAAAAGGTACCGTCCATGAACCAGCAAGCTCTTCATGCACTTCCGGGAAGAAAGGCACCAAGAATCCAATCATCCAGCCTCGAAGGTTTAGGACACCGTGGAGGTTTCAGCGGCCCGGGCAAGCATAGCCGTCATCTCAGGGTCCACCTCCGGCATTGGTACCATCCCAGAAGGTGGCAGCGCAGCCGGATCATCCTCCCCAGAGAGCTCTGGCTCGCCCTCCTGCTGCGATCAACATCTGATCGTCGGGGGGAGCCCCAAAGGATATGGGTGGAACATTCCGAGAAGGTCCAGCACATTCCTTGGGAATCTCCACAGGCTGCGGAGTGCAGGTGGGATGAGGGTCCCTGGGAGGTTGGTTCCTCAGTGGGGAAGTCCTCACCATCACCCTGAGTCTGAAACCACCAATGTGACTACCAGAAGTAATCTTCCCCTGGCTTTTGCCAGTTTGCACCTCAACAAAGGATTCAGCGACCCGCTGCAGCGCCGTAACACGCACACACACAGAGGCTTCCTTGTCTGACTTGTTCAAAACACTGAAGCTTGTTGGGGAGCAGAACGAAACAACCGCTCGGCTCCAAAGCGAAAAGCTGAATATGTGTTGCACCTGCTGCATATTTATGCGCTGTGAGGCGTGGCAGTCAGATGCAAATATCGCATGCCAATGTGCATAGGCTGGCTTAGTTTACACTCGAAGTAGATTGGTCTCTCTAGCAAGATTCCCAATTCGTTGGTCACCAACCAATATATATATATTTTTTTTTTTTTACAATTTATAGATGGTAATGGTAGTGTGCTAATGTTGTATGTTGTAATGTAATATGTTGTTTTTAGCACATTTCAAATTAAAAAGTGGAAAGATTCTAAAGAATATTGATGTTGATTGTACATGTGTGTGTTCATACAGTAAAAGATTTAATAATGAATGAAATCGTATGCAAATATTACAGCACTGCTCTGACAATCTATTTTAATTAGGGCTGTCAGCCGATTAAAATTTGTAATTTAATTAATTACATGATGTATTGATTAATTAATCTAATTAATCGCAAATTACATTTGGCAGTGAAAATACCCCCAAAAGATTATTTAAAGAATTTTTTTTTTTTTTGTTAAATTAAAAATTATTGAGTAGACATTACAAATAGTAGCTTTAGAAAGAAATATTTGATTTGATCCAACATAACATTTATTACACAGAAACATTTAGGCTACAACGACCCAACATAAACTGTGAAACATAAAAGAAGATAATTTGAGAAACATCTCAGATTTTTTTCGTTCGTGCAATGGAAGTCATTGGTAACCAAAACAGCTTTGTTACCAACAGTCTTCAAAATACCTTCTTTTATGTTGTGCAAAAGAAAGCAAGTCATTCATATTTGATTAAATGACATCATTTTTTGGGGGGGTGAACTATCCCTTTCAATGTTTTTGTTTTTAAAGGGGTCATATGATGCGATTTCAATTTTTCCTTTCTCTTTGGAGTGTTACAAGCTCTTGCTGCATAAAGAAGGTTCCTCACTTTAGCCCCCGGCCTCTGCTCACTCTACGCCACCGCCACTCACTCTAGGCCACCGTGTGTGACGCTGTGTTTCGTTGTGAAAGCGAAACTACTTCGTTTGGGCTTGTGTGATACCACTTATCATATGATATAGGCTAAATATGAGACCAATACTCATACAGGAGCATTTTTTTTTTGCCCCAATATCTTGAATTTTAGGGCATAACTGCTTTTATGGAGTTGTTGCTCTGCATCATATTTGTCAACAGTTAACTGTATGAAATGTAAGATGATGTACAGGTCTGGGGGCGGGGCCAGTGCGTTAACTGTGGTATAATATTTTAATCGCGTTATTTTTCATAACTAATTAAATAAGTTAACCCGTTAAACTGACAGCCCTCATTTTAATTAAAATGTTATTTAAAATATGTACATTATCTGGATGAGTCAAATAATTATATCCTTTTGTGAATGTTTTCTGATATTATATACCCACATAGCAAAATTGGTTCGGCCCAGTGATGGGCCACACAACCCACTTTCACTTGGCCCATATTCAGCAATGCATTACGGTACATGACTGGACCAGGTCTGGTTGCCAGAACTCGGGCCACATATGGCCCATGGCATAGCCATATCTCAGCCAAATGTATGACTATAGCTGGCCCTATTCTTGTTAACTCATACTAATTCTACAATCCAAAAAAAGCAACGTCAAACTACATATATAAAAATGTTTCCAATTATCAATTACCAAACTTCGCTCGCTTTGGTCCAGAGTTGAGAAGTACACGACCGTTAGTGAAGCGCAGCCTCAAGTGCATCATTTTATTTTTCCTCAGATGCAAAGGCGCAGGACCAAGCAGCCTTCAGTTTCGATTCTGTGAGTGTGGGAGGGGAGATATTACACCAAAGACAACTCAACATGGAGAAACCCGTCCGCTTCCTGCTGTTCAAATAATGCTGAAGATGTGACAGTCTCCTTCATGAAATGACTCTCTCAGATCATTCTAGAATCCGACTGACTGATTGATCAAGCGATAAAATAGAGGAGGATGAAGAAACAAAGCTGTAAGAAGAGACCGCAGACGGGGTCGTCCTCCCATTCTACACCTAAGAAGAAACAAGTCAAGAAACAAAACTGCCCCAGTAAGTCCAGAAACTATTTTTTTTACTAATATAATGACAAAACAGTGATGAATCAAGTTCTTCGAAATAACAAGAGGCACATTTTACACTGCCAAATATGTTATTGAAAAGTTTTTTTTTTCTTCTTTACCTAACTGATTTTGATTTTACTTGTTTCAGAAACATCTTCAGGACAAAAAAAACACTCAAAACAAACCTCAGCTTCCTGTTACATATGGCTATAAAGAGAGTGTCCTGTATTTGAAGAAATATTATGATAGTAGGTGCAAAACATGTTACTACTTGTTAAAGAATTGAGTAATGTTTATGAAGAGCTACACGTTTTTTGAATGCTGGCGTCCAGGTTCCAGGATACAGTGAGAACATCTGTGGTCCCATGATGCTGGGCAGAGTGAAAATGAACTTGGAGAATAATGACTATCAAACAGTGCGAGAGTTTATCACAGCTATTGAATATGTTTTCCACCACTGCACCGCCAACAGGGTGAGTTTGGAAATGTAGCTAATCAATTGATTCTAAATAATGAATATTATTTAGTCTTGTTATTTCCATAGACTAAATTCAGTCTTTTTTCTATTTCTTTTCCTGTAGGATAATGACTTCAGCAGAATGACCTTTAGGCTCAAGGAACTGTTTGAAACGGTCTTTAAGCCCCTGTAACATCACACCTTAAAAAGAAGTCACAATTTATGGTAACATTTGTGTGTATTGTACAGAAATTATTAAAAAAAAAAATATATATTTAGACAACATTACGAAGGCGTTCAGTTATAAACAATTACTTACAGTGTATTCAACTCACCACCTTTTGAAAAAAGGGGTTTAATTCCAAGTATGCAATGTACATGACTGGTCCAAAACCAATTAGTTTTTGTTGTTGTTCCTGTTGTTGTTTGTTTTTTGCATTGAATGTGGTGAGGTGGGGAATATTTATCAGTATTCTTCTTATTAAGGTATAAATAAAATAGAGTTTCAGTTTAGACAATGGTACAATCTCATAAAACAGAAAAAGAGAAAGTCTGTGTGTGTGTGTGTATGTGTGTGTGTGTGTGTGTGTGTGTGTGTGTGTGTGTGTGTGCGTTTCAGGTCATTAGGCTGAACTGACAGTGCAAAATAATCATCCAAAGAAATTGATGGCCCTCCTTTACCTAGACCAATTTGCAGCACAGCCCATTACCATCAGCAAAAGTATTACTGTATATTGTTTTTGTGAATGTTTCATCTGTTGTTTTTATAGTTTGATTTTTAATCAGATCCACACTTTATCCCTCATCTCTCATTTCATCCTGCCAAAAAATAAATATGGCACTACCCTGGCTAAGTTTTTCTGTGTCAAGAGTGTGTAGGAGGGAGATACCAACCAGACAGCTCAAGGTGGAGGAGTCCCTCCATTTCATGCTATTCAAATAATGCGGATATTTTTATAAAATTACTGTGTCTTGCAAATGATTTCTAATGTTTGTTTCCCTTTGTGTGCCAGTACATAGAGTGGGGGGAAATGCACGCCTTAATGACTGTGCCAGTTTTTCCCGCTGTGAAACAAAAGATAAGTATGTCCAGAATAGTTATCATAGTTTTAGAGGCAATGACATGGGCCTAAATTATAAACATAGTATATGTTTAAAAATGTTAAAAATGTTTTTGTTTAAAATTTGTAAAAAAAAAATATTTGTTATTGAAAAATGTCCAGAGTTTTCATGCTATTAGATTTTTAACAAAAATTACATTTGTACCAAAGGGGCGTTTTGCCCCACAGGTGGGGTAAGATGCTCCCCCAGTCTGACAGCAATTTGCTTTATACATTTACAGCAAAATCAGAGTACAGGCAGTTTTAGCTTAAAATTAAAAAGATTATAATCCATATTTATGAATGACCTAATTATAATAGCCTATTTTAAAGATATTGTTAGCTGATGCTAACTTAAGGTAATTTTAAATATAAAGTCCAAATATTTTTTATTCAACCACCTAGTTAGAATACATTTAATGGAAAAGCAAAGAATGTGATGTTCAGAACAGAGTAACTACAGTAATTAAGCCATGCCCACTGGGGGGCGTTTTACCCCACAGACTAGGTTTGAAAATAAAATTCTGTCAATCTGAAAATATAGGCTAATGATATTTTTCTTAAATAACATGTAGGCTACTCCCTATCTACAGCCCTTATTCTCATATCATATATAGGTCTAACTGATATTCTACAAAAAAAAAAAAACTTTTTTTCTTAGTGCTGAAAATTACATCAGTTACCGTGAAATCAGTTTTCTCTCAGGTACATCACCAGTGTAAACGTCCACCAGTCCATAGCAACAACAAAAAATGTATCTTGACTTTATCTAGTGGTTATTTTGGGAAAAACAGTGTGGAGGCGTTTTCCCCGCACTCGAATACACACTTTGAAACATTTTAAGGTAAGTTTGCCTGCACCAAAGTAGTAAACACAAAAGAAAAAGGCCATGAAGGCCCACTTCGCACAGCCCTGACGGTTCTGACAAGAGCTGGAAAAAATGGTAATCATTAAGTCTTCGTTTCGTTTCGTTACTGTAAGTTTCATTTCTGCCTCAGTGTGCTATGTGAGGCGAATGAGTTTATCCTCCGGACTCTGGAATCATCAGACGGTACGTTTGTTATACTAATTTGACTTTAATTTATAATTATCGAATACCGATATTTTATACCCCGGAGTCCGCAATTTATATGTATCAGGGTTTTTTTTTTTTTTTTTGCGATTTGGTACATTGTGTTTTGTACTAAGGGTATTTTTAAACATTTTAGAAATGATAAAAGTTTTAAAGTTACCGCATCAGTCCGTTTGCTCACGCGCTTTTTATTGGTAGTATACTCACAGCCAATGTATTTTAAATACCAAATGCAAAATAAATAAATAAAAACACAAAAAAACAAATACTTAAGTATACTGCAATACTGCATATATAGGATATATACTGCAATATAGGAGTGTTGAAACAGCGTCTCAATAAGTTAAGACAATTCCAAAGCCACAAGCAGAAGTTTCTAAGATGGATAAAAGTTTAATTTTCTTATTGGCAGGCATTCGTTAAAATGTTTGTTAATAATTTATTATATTTACGTTTGATAACGTTTGGCTATAGCAGGTCCAATAATTTGCTTTCTCCAGGGCCCCCTATCGCACAGCAAATAGTAGTATAAGTCATCAACACACAGTAAAGGATGAATTACCCTCAAACATTACCAATGAAAATGAGGGAAGCTCTGGTTGCCCTTCTTTTATTTGCCTATGTGGGTGTGGTTAATAGAGTGGTGCAATATAATAGACTGAACCAGGAAGATGTCAGAATACTTAATTTGGCTGTGTGGCAAAGGTAAGGTGGCAGGTGTGTTGAATTTCAGAATATTATGCTATTAACAATGATGGTCACTGGCTGTACACATACTTTTATTCTGTTGTAATATTGGCAATGGTGATTAAGAGCTTTATGTAAATAGCCCGTTTTTAGAAAATGAAGTTAAGGTTCCATAAAAATAGCTTTGGTGAAATTTAAGTAAACATTTTTAAAATGTTACAATTACAATTGAGGTTTTATACATTAAGTGATGTCAGTGGCATTTTCTTAAGAGTTAGAGACTCTTCCTCGAAATATGATTACGAGTGTTGATTGTAAGAGAGAGTTGATCTGGATTTGCAAGCATTCATATCATGTGACATAGTAATGCATGCAACTGCACACCCTATTGTGTTTGTATTTGATGTGCTTATCGATTTATAGAGTATGAATCATCTTTTAGTAAATCAGCTTTTGATTTTGTTTACTTGTATCAGACTCACTTGTATGTCATGTCATCTATTAAGTCATGTGGATTGGTTTATGAATAGAGCATAATCACAAACTCTCTCTGATGCAGTTATCCTGATTTAAGCTAAAAGGGATCGGTCTGATCTACTGTAGGACATAGGTATCATGGGTAAGCAAACAAATCCATAATCATCATCTTAATGACCAATTTACTGAACACATTGTCTTTGCACATGCAAGCTAAAGTATTATATTTTCATGTAACAGGTTCTCTCTTCTCAAAGGCTGATAATAAAGACAATACAAAAACTTCTGCACATTGTCAGGAATCAGGACTAAGGAAAAGAAAGAGTAATGAGTCATTCCAAGAGAGTAAGTGCAATTTCTTTTGAACTTACATTTTGTTTTAATGCATATCAGGAAGGTTGACCATGACCTCATCTGCACTGACAGATTTCACAAATATCAAACAAATATATATTTGTCATATTTCTAAATCTTGTTTTTATCCATAAATTTATTCATTAAGCAGACGTTTTTATCCAAAGCGACTTACAATTGAGAAATACAATAAACGATTCATCATAAAGGGGCAAATAAACACAGGAAGTGCTCGTAATATAAAGTTTCAGGCATTGTTCAGATTAGTACAAGCTAGACGGGGAGAGATTAAGGAAAGAGAATGCAAAGGTTTTTGGTTTTTAATTTATTTAGAACAGGGGTGTCAAACTCAATTCCTAGAGGGCCGCAGCCCTGCAGGGTTTAGCTCCAACCCTAATTAAACACACCTGATCCAGCTAATCAGGTCCTTTAGACTTATTTTAAAACTACATGGTATGTGTGTTTGGAGCAGGGTTGGAACTAAACTCTGCAGGGCTGCGGCCCTCCAGGAACTGAGTTTGACACCCCTGATATAGAATGAAGTCAAATGGTGACGAAAGAGACGAGTTTTCAGATGTCGCTTGAAAATTGTCTGGGATTCAGCATTCCTGGTGGGGGTGGGAAGATCATTCCACCAGCCAGGAACGGTGAACGAAAATGTTCTGGAAAGTGATTTTGCGCCTCCCTATGATGGTAACACGAGGCATCGCTTACTTGTAAATCTCAGACTTCTGGAGGGGATGTAGATTCTCAAAAGTGAGTGGAAGTAGGAGGGTGCTGAGCCTGTGGCTGTTATATGCAAGCATTAATGTCTTAAACTTGATGCAAGCTGCAACCGGTAGCAAGTGCAGGGAGATAAAGAGAGGTGTGACATGGGCCCTTTTGGGCTCGTTGAAGACCAGACATGGCACTGCAATATAGGGATGAAATTATTAGTTGTCATTATCGACAGCGTTGACAATAAAAAAAATTGTCGACAAATATTTTTGTTGTCGAGTAGTCGTTTGATCTCGTATGACCTAATGTAAGAACCTGCAACAATGCAACAATTTGACCAGTGTGGCGCTGTAGTGCAAGATTGTAATTCAGCCCTCCTGAATGCAATTCACACAGTGAATTGACACAGTGCTTCAGAGCGAACACAGCCAAATCTAAAGCTGCTGAGCACATTTGGATGAATATAGTATGTAAATATATGCTGCGCGCTTTAGTCTCAATAACAAAATGAACAGAACAAAAACTGACAGCGGTGAGAAAGCAGCAGGTAAGAACGCATCTGATTACAGTGATGTGGATGTTTGCGCAAGCTTTGCAGTTCGGTACTCTAGTAAAGTCCAGTCACGTCACGTCACGTTTATTTAGCACTTTATGCAAGATAGCTTAAAACATGAAAAACCTTTGAAAAACATTGTCGCTTTTATTTAGAATTACAACTTGATTTTCTGTTATAAAGCAGCTCTCTAGTGTGGAGCTAGCTAATGATAAAATCTTTTTATTATTACTATATTATTATTATTATTTCATTAAAGTGATTGGTTTGCTGAGACCAAAGCTTGATCTAGCTCAGGACTGTTTTGATTATCATAACCCTATAAGGTATTTTAAGAGAGATTACGTTGTGAATAAAATTGTTTATCCAAAAATAAAATGTCTTATACCTTTATTTTGTTTCTTATCCATATGACTTACAAAAGAATGGCAGATTGTTAGGCAGGATGATGTGTCATTCAGTTACTTTTTCATATAGCTAATTAATGTTGAATGAGAGATTTTCTTTGTCTGTCATCTCATATTGTGTGTCAAATATATTTATTTGTATATAAGAATTGTAATTAGGTAATATGATTTTCAAAGGCTGAAGTGATTACCTTTATTTATTTGTTAGAATGTGTATAACGGAATATTTTAACAAATTGCAAAAGCTGAATAATCAAAGTCTACTGATTAATCAGTGAAATAATCGATGATTAGTTGATAAGTCATTCTAATAATCGTTAGATTAATCGACTATCAAATCGTTTGTTGCAGCCCTACTGTAATAGCATAATTACACTATACATAAATAGCAGCAGCTGACTAATTCAAGACATTAATTAAAGACTTCCAGAATTCAAGAATTCAGAATTTAAGAATTCAGATTTTATGATTACACATGCAGTTCTTTTGGTTTGCTTAAGTAAGCAGCACATGTTGAGCAATTGTAATTGGTTTCATTTCTGTTACAGCAAACATCAAAAAACAAAGAAGTGACTTTGCACCAGACAGTAAGTACAACCGTATGACTAAACATTGACACCTCCTTTTTCCATCAGAGTAATAGTCCAATGTGTTATGGAACATTTCTGTAATAATTTCTTTGTTTAAAAAAAAATCTGAAAATAAAGCATTTTCAATAAAGCAAAGCATCTAATTTTTCTACTGTTTTGGCTTTTTATTTTTAGGCAGTCAATTTCAAATGAAACCAGGCAATATCGAGGTAAATACAATTTTATCTCACAAATATACTAAATACATAGCAGAATATGACATTAAAATTATGTATGAAACAAAAAATTAATAAATTTATGATATACATTTTCCCTTCTCACTCACAGATTACAGCTGATTTTAACATTAAAGGGAATGTTCACCTGAAAACGAAAAATTCTGTCATTAATTACTCACCCTCATGTCATTACAAACCCGTAAGACCTTCGTTCATCTTCAGAACACAAATTAATATATTTTTGATGAAATCTGAGAACTCTCTGACCCTCCATAGACAGCAAGGGTACTACCACAGTCAAGGCCCAGAAAGGTAGTAAGGACATCATTAAAATAGTCAATTTGACATCAGTGGTTCAACAGTAATTTTATGAAGCTACAAGAACACTTTTTGTGCACAAATTAAGATATTTTTGATGAAATCCGAGAGCTTTCTGAGCGTTGTGGTTCTCTCGTGATTGGTGGCAGACTGACCCAGAAGAGAATAAATAATTGAATAAAGTCTTTTTTGTTTTCATATCTTGTATTCTCGTAGCTTCATAAAATTATGGTTGAACCACTGATGTCACATGGACTATTTTAACGATGTCCTTACTGTGTTTCTGTGCCTTAAACATGGTTGTTCCCTTGCTTTCTATGGAGGGTCAGAAAGCTCTCGGATTTCATCAAAAATATCCTTATTTTTGTTCCGAAGATGAACGAAGGTCTTACGGGTTTGTAACAACATGAGGCTGTGTAATTAATGAATTTTCGTTTTTGGGTGAACTATCCCTTTCATTTTTATAGCACTGACATGCACTATTTGTAAACTTCATTAATTAGACTTTATTTCACATAAATTGAATACATTTAAATTGATTTGATTAAATATGAATATGAGATATGAACAACTGTTTTCTAATTTATCAGGGAAAAGACAAGGAACATGGAGTGGTGGGGCTAGACCAGTATGAAGACAAAGAAAGCTGCAGGCGGAAAAACATCAATCAACTCGTTGGTAGGCTTAATCTCTTGGGCAAGTACCACAGCAAACTAAAGTCACATGCCTTTCTGCAAGTATCTGCACCTTCATTGCAGAGGCATGAACCTTGTGAGGAGAGTAACTTGGTTCAAACTTATATACAAAGACTCCTGATGACAGATTACAGAGCAAGATACATCCCAATAAAAGAAAAACCCAGCGAGGTGTTCAACACACAAAGAAACATGGTGTTAGATACAGGAAAGACCAATGCTTTTGAGAAAATTTTCAAGAGGTCTGCACCTGAACAAGCAAATGAACAGAGTAGAAGCCAGCCCATTCACCCAATGGACATTCAGATGATAGTGTACCTCTATGCAGATAATTTCCTACGTCAGCTCATGGTAACAAAACTCTCACAGTGTCAGTATGCTCTTCCTCTGCTTGTGCCCAGTCCATTCACCCAAGAGATTGAATTTCCCCTGTGGACCTTCCGACAAATCAAGAAAAGTTGGAAGTCACACAAAAGAAACATTAGCAAAAATCAAGCAGTCCACAAGACTGAGACACCCATGGTTGCATTTTTTAGGTTTTCAGAAGTTTCTGCATCCAAATCTGAATTAATGAACAACCTGATCAATGAACGGCATACCACATTCTTTCACAGACACTGCTGTGGAAGCAGCAAATCCCGCCTGCTGATGGATGGAGTGGTTGAGATCGCCTGGTACTGTCCGTCTGGAGATAAAAACGATAAATTCACAGATTGTGTTGCATTCTGTAATCTTCATGGTGATGCTCAAGCTAATGGGACACAGCTAAAAATTCTGACTGAAGACTCCTCAATAAATGTAGTGCTTTTGCCAAATCTTGATAAGAGTGACAAAAGTATGGCAATGGTGGAAAAGCTCTACAACAGTACAAAGCCTCTCATTTGCCTTCTGACTGAAGATGCCTCAGGTGTTTCCAAACTGCAGGAAGGCAAATATACAATTGGCCTGAAACAAAGAAATAAATCAGATATATCTGAGGATGTCAGAAGAGCCATCAAAGACTGCCTCTCACAACCACTGTCAGTTTTTAAACTTATGAATATGGGCAAACACACAGGAATCAAAGTAGACGAGAATGATGATGACTGCAGGAGTGGAAAGGAGACAGCAGAGTGGATGATGAAACTACTGGAGGAAAAGGAACTGTCCAAAATCAAAGAAACATTTCTGCCTTGTCAGGGAAAACTGTGGCATGACTGGTGTCTTAAGAACAAAGAACTACATCGACCTCAAGGGGATAACACTGAAATGCACAATAGCCAAAAACAAACAGAAATGCACAAAATCCGAGAGCAGCAGAAAGCATCCGGCATCAGTAATTTTATGAAGTTCTTTACTAAAAACATTTATTCCAGAAATGTTGACGAGAAGATGTATTTCCTTAAATGGCTTGGGATCCTCCTGGATGAGTACACTTCAGAAGACCTCTCCATGCTTCATCATAAATATGATGAAAAATGGTCAAAAGTGCTGGATTTGAAAAAGAAACATGATAAATCTAAACATCTCACAGCAGAACAATCACAACTAGAGATGCTCTCTGAGAAACTGAATGCCGCAACATTTGGCTTGGAGCATATACTTCGTGAAATTGGGCAGATATATGAATCAGATGTATCTGTTAAGAAAAATACAGGATCTGGATGTAAACTAGATGTCAGGTCTCTACCACGGATTGTAGCAGAGCTCATGATTTCCGGATACCCACTGGAGCTGATGGATGGTGATGCAGCTCATGTGCCTCTAATTTGGGTTCAAGCAGTTTTAGATGAACTTATCAAAATACTGGGAGACCAGAGAGTCTTCGTGTTGTCTGTTTTAGGGATTCAGAGCACTGGGAAATCCACCATGCTGAATGCCATGTTTGGACTGCAGTTTGCAGTCAGCGCTGGTAGATGCACCAGAGGAGCCTTCATGCAACTGGTCAAGGTGTCTGAAGAACTAAGAAAACAGTTAAACTTTGACTACATTCTTGTCGTAGATACCGAGGGTCTTCGTGCTCTAGAGTTGGCTGGCAGGTCAACAAGAAATCATGATAATGAAATGGCAACGTTTGTTGTTGGTCTTGGAAACATGACTCTAATCAATATCTTTGGTGAGAATCCAGCTGAGATGCAGGACATCCTTCAGATTGTTGTTCAAGCCTTCCTGAGGATGAAGAAGGTACGAATGAACCCCAGCTGCATGTTTGTGCATCAGAACGTTGGAGACATCACAGCGAGCGAGAAGAACATGGTAGGGAAAAGGCGCTTACAGGAGAAACTAGATGAGATGACTCAACTAGCGGCTAAAGAAGAAGTCTGTGATGCAGAATATTTCAGTGACGTCATTAAATTTGATATAAAGACTGATGTGAGGTATTTTGCCCAGCTCTGGGAAGGCAGCCCCCCCATGGCACCACCAAATCCATGTTACAGTGAAAATGTCCAGGAGCTTAAGAGCACTATTCTGTCTCATGCCTCAAAAAGTATGGGTGTCACACTGGCACAATTCAAAGATCGTATTGGAGATCTCTGGAACGCTCTTTTGAATGAAAACTTTGTTTTCAGCTTCAAAAATACGTTGGAAATTGTAACATACAGGAAATTGGAGGAGGAGTACGCAAAGTGGACCTGGAGTCTCAGAAGTGCCATGTTGGAGATTGAAGACAAACTACGCAACAGAATCAACAACAGGCAACTGCATAAAATTGAGAATAGAGAACTGGAAGAGGAGATGGCAAAGACCCTTGAAGAGGTGAAAAGCTCCATGAAACATTACTTTGAAGAACACAAGGAAAAGGAGATGCTGATTCAATGGAAATTGAAATTTCAAGAGAAAATCAAGAACCTTTATGGGGAGCTTGTAAGAGATGCAAAAACAAAATTAGAGAACATCATCTCTCAAAGGGAAGCTCTCACCAAACTGGTGGAAGAAAAAACCCTGCGTGAAAGAAGACTCTTAGAGAAGAGCAAAGAGCTTGCATTCAGTCTTAAGCACAAGGCTCTTGATGAGAATGAGTTGAGAAGACTATTTGATTCAGTTTGGGAAAAGTGGGTCTCTGAGCTGACAGCAGATGTTCCACCTTTTAAAGAAATCAATATAGTACATGACATAATTACAATCCTAAATGAAACGTATGAAGAAGCACTTGTTCGTGACAGATTAAATAAGTTTGAAAACATTGTTCATGTGTCTGATTTCACCATATATGTAAATCCCATCAAAAAAGCCAACAGAAATTCCATTAACACTCCCCTGTTACCACCAGAAGAACAAGAGTCAATAAAACAACTGATGCACAATGTCTTTCGTCAAACTGAGAACCGGGTGAAGTCAAAATCAGTTGCAAAAAATGGATATAATTTAACTTATATACAAGAAATTGCTCAACTTGTAAAAGATACTCTTGGAGAACACAAGTGCATGCACACAAAATATGAATTCAAAAAAGAGTTCATTGTTGATTTGACACTATATATGTGCAGACAGGCAGGTATGAGGTTTGCAGAGCTTAATCAGGTTTTCAGAGAGACTAATGATCCCTGGATTTATTTAGAAAGAAAGAAACCAGAATACTACAGCGTCTTCCAGGGATTCTGCAAAGGTGCAACATCTGCTGCAGTATTTGGAGCCTTGATTTGTAGTGAGCTGAAAAACCCCATTCTTCAGAGTGTCTACAACAAGACTGCAAATGATCTAGCAGGAGAGATGCGCACAAATATTCCAGCTTTCAAAGGCAACAGGTCAAACCTGGAGAAACACATTCTGAAAGCACTAGCAGAGGAGGAGGACTTTTACAAATTCATGGAGTACATTCATCATCCCAGGGACCACTTTGAAGATTTCATCCAACGTGAAGTTAGAGCATACATAACAGAGGGTAACTCCTCAACTCTTGCAATGATTAAAGGGAACATCAGACACAAGGAGCAATGTGTCATCACGGCTGCTGAAACGGCAACAGCTGAAGTCTTAAGTACAGGTGGAGATGCCAATGTGTGGCTGGATATATTCTCAGGCTCTCTGAAAGACGAGCTTGAATACAATAAAGAACACCTCACTGGTAACTGCTGTCAGGACATCACTGACTTTGAACTTCTGGAAGAGGTTGTGAAAAGAAAACTTCATCCCATAATAGAAGAGTTGAATAGATACTTAACAAATCTCTCTGATATTGAAATGAAAATGTTCTGGAAACCACCAGATGAGATTTTGATTGACCATTTCTGCCAATGCTGCTGGGCTCAGTGTCCCTTCTGTAAAGTTGTCTGTGTTAACACAATGGAGGACCATCCTGGAGATCATATTGCTCCTTTCCATCATAACTGTGGGATGATAGGGATGATTTACAGAGGTACAACTAACCTTTGCTTGACCTTCTGCACATCTTCAGTGGCAAGTAACACAAAGTCCTTTTTCCCAAAACATAACTCAGATGAGACAGTTTTATGGAAGGAGTACAGAACAGCAGGTCCACTCTATGCAAACTGGTCCATCACCCCTGACCTCTCAGAGCTGCCATACTGGAAGTGGTTTGTGTGTCGATTCCAGGCTAATTTGGAAAAATATTATAACAAAACGTTCAGTGGTTGTGGTACAATTCCAATTGAATGGAGATCCTACACAAAAGAGCAAGCTATGGAGAGTTTGGAGAAATACCTGTAAGTTTAATCACTGCCTTTACGTTTTTAAATAAACTCAAAGAGGAACCAAAGTGTCCTGTAAAGCCTGAAGCTTATTGCCAATAGGTTTTCTTGTTCTCACAAGTTACAGACCTTTTTATAAAGAGATTTCATTATAATTAAAATTATGTAAGATTTTTAATTATTTTATACAGAAATTATTATGTATACCATTAGTTGACTTTGATGTTCAGGGGTTTTTGATTGGTATTTCAATGTTTTTTTTTTTTTTTCTCCTTTTCAATGAAATAATTTTGAAGAAGTTTTGTTTACTTTTTGTAACTGTAGTTTTTACTGACATTGTTATCTGTACCGTCCAACACATTATTAGTATTGCAATGAAACAACTGTATACTGCACTGTTTAATTCAATAATTGTAATAAAGATAGTTTTCTTGAGCTTTTTCTTACATTAAGTAATCTTTCTTAGAGTAAATTATTAACAGTACAAAAACAATTTTAAGGTAAGAATTTTGTTTGCACACCATGCAGGGTTTTCTTTTTTTGCTATAATAAATTGCTGAAATTATTTTATCTTACTTGTAGATTACAGACCTAACACTTCTGTCAAGAGAAGTGGTCCATTACAAAGTCTGAAATCCTCCAAGACCATTTTACTGTTGTAACCACTGTCACTGTCATCAACAGTCATTACCAGATAAGGACACATTCAATAATGAGAGTCAGTAACAGAATTACAGCACACAGATTACATTGGTATTTCTATTTTTATAGCATTAGAGGATTGACAGATTAACTGTCTTATAATTAAGAAATGTCCATAATAGTATCATGGGAACATTGTGGTATTTTCAGTTAAATTCCTTCTGTGGTGAGATAAATGTTTACATTTTATATACAGTAGCTAGGTTATTCAGTGACAAGAAAAAATGATTACCTACAAGCATAGTTAACAAGGTATTTAATTAAAACAGCACAAACACAATAAACAGCCACAAAGTAAAACCTGAACAGTGCAAAATGTGTATATAGATCATCACCTACAGGGAATATTACATCTCCATCACTCATGAGAAAGTTCCTGAACAGCTCATAAAATGGTTTGCTTAAAGAATGATCTGTGATCTCGTTACAGATGAGGGGGCTCTGGTGAGACCTGCTTTCAGAGTTTTGCGTCTTGGTGGATTCTCAGCTAGTCTCCGTGCATCTTCCTCTTCCTCTCTCCAGAGCTCACGCTTTTTCTTCTCTAACTCCTCCTTCTCTTCATAATTCTCCTCCAGATCTCTCTCCTTTCGTGCAATCTCTTCCTGTCTCTCCTCCAGAATCTTCTCTTGTTTTTCACGTATCTTTCTCTCTGAGTTCGGGTAAAATGACGTTGTGTAGCAGCTTCTGCCATTGATGGCCACCAAGGTATCAATCTTCTCCAGAAGTTTGGTCACTTGCTCAAAGTTTCCCGTGTTCTTGTTATTGAAGAACACAAATCCACCACTGCATGTGCGGATAAAGTCTCTGAGGTCTTTGTCTGAGCTGGCAATCACATCATTTGGCATTTTCCCCTCTAGTCGATCTCCGTGTGTGAACAAAACAACCGTGTAATTCCAAACGTTCTTCCCGAATATGTTCTGGATTAATTTATGCATGTTCTTGTCCTCATTGGTTAAGTTTCCCACCGGCTGAACCAACAGAAACACGTGTGGTCCTGGTTTATAGAGAGAGACCGATTTCATGATCTCCCTGATGACTTCCTTCTCCATTTGATTGATCTTATTCAGTCCCGGCGTGTCAATTATGGCCACAGGTCGCCCATTGATGTTTCCAGATGCTTTTTCACAGAACTGTGTGACTCTGCTCAGCTGCATATCTGTGTTGAAGGCGTTGCATCTGAGGATGGTGTTTCCAGATGAGCTTTTTCCAGACCCTCTAGCACCCAGTAACATGATGCGCAATTCCTCTGCCTCAGCTTCAGCTGGAAGAAGATCATGTCATGCAGGTTGTAACAATATGACTATTCCTTTAAATGGAAAGTTCAGAAAAACAAAAAAAGAATACGATTTCTGCCATTATTTACTCAACCTCATGTTATTCTAAACCTGTGTCTGTGGAACACAAAGATATTTTGAAGAATGTTGGTAACCAAACAGTTTTGTTTTCCTTTTATTTTTCCTAGTTCCATAGTATTTTTTTTTCATAGTATTTTTTTCCATGCCATGGAAGTCAGTGGGATCCAATACTGTTATTTTGTGTTCCACAAAAGAATGAAAGTCATATAGGTTTCGAACTACATGAGGTTATATCATTTTATAATGAGGATGTGATTGACAGTTATACCACCTTCCCACCACTAGAGGTCACCTTCTCCAGAATACTGACTGAAATCCTCATTGTTCACACTTGTGTAGTTTACATTGTTTCTTACTGATTTCATTCCATGTCAAACACTATCTCTGCACCCAAATATATGTACTATGTACTTGTTTTGAATAACTCAAGTAAAACATTAACATTAGGTCAAAGAACATAAAAGTTAAATGACTGGCAACTGCATAACTTACTGGTTGAGAATAAACAATCAAATTAATTACTATAAGAGAACATGAATTTTGTTCTAAACCTAAATGAGAAGATGCACTGTCTACTTTCTACATAGACAGCTGCCTTGTAAGGGAGCATCCTAACCAAAATTCACTAGAGATGTTAGCATATTGCTAAACTCATTACTTAATATATTGTACTAATAAGCACAAAAATACACAAGACTCTCAAATATTGGGTGAAATAGTTAACTCTCAATTAAAACATTTCAAACTGACATTCCAAAAAGTTATTAATTGCTTTAGAGTTCATTGTATGGCATTCTTCAGTCTTTGGGGTTTGCCCAAAAAGTGTTTTGTTGTCAGGAATTTTCTTATGCCTAAAATGCTATCAAATAGTTTGGAAAAGCACATATGACTTTGCAAAACCTTGTTAGTATCAGTTCTGAGTATTCTTGGTATTCTGATCTGATGAGTTGGTTCTTCTTTATCTTGTTTCTGTTCTCTTGGCATTTTGTGTTTTGTATTTACAGCTCAGATCGGAGTGATTTCATGTGCAATGGGCATTGTCTGCTTCTCTAGACTCAAACAACTCAAGCACCCACTGAACCTGCTTAGTACATTGATTTATTTATATTTAGTGCCAGTGTTAATTAATATCACACTTACCATTCAAGGAGGGTGATTTTGAATTTGCTTTTAAGTCTTGAATATCTAAACCAGATAAAGACAGAAAATTATTTAATGATAATAACATACTACTGCTAATAAAAATAATTAATTAATGTAAATCTCACAATTTATTTGGCTTACCATGCCAAGTTGGTGATTTTGAGTTTGTTCTTACGTTTTCATATAATTCATCAATTTCAGCGACGAAAGACATTAATATTAATATTCATTATTAGTGAAAATGAATGTCTTTTTATAAAAGACTTTTTAAAGTGATTTGATTTGAATGAATTGATTCAGACATGATATATGAATCAGTAACTCACAACCCAGTGACGAGTCCAGTTCAAACGTTTCTTTCTCTATTTCCGTCTTCAGACTGTCCCACAGCTTCTCTTCTGAAGTCATTGTTCTGTTTTATAAAAAAATAACCTCAGTATTTGAGACTCAACTCCCATCTTTAATATCTAAAGATGTATAAATGAAAATACTCACAGTGGTCAGAGCTGATGTTTATGATTCAGGATCCACAGACAGAGTATAGAATTCTTGAATCTGAGTTCCTTCACCACTGTGAATGACTGAGAATCCTGTTTAACCAATGTTGCACAAGCCCAATGAAAAGTCTTCTATCTGTCGTCTAACAGGCATTTAGATGATAAGAAAAGACCTAAACATCTTTCAGATACGCAACCAATTTCAGTAGTTTCAAGCATGCAGACACACTATTGAGTTAAAGGGTTGGGAAGGCAAGGGTTGCTCATAGTTCTTTATTATTTCATCCAGTCAGACACTTCCACTGTTATCTGGCACGCTTCTCAGGTATGCTGAGCAAACGTGAGTGGCATGAGCTTTATATATATATATATATATATATATATGTCCTATTTGTAGGTTTTTATATGACTGTGTTAAGTATTTCATCTTGTGGTGTGTCAGGATGTGATGTGTGATTTGTTTTCAGGAAGTGCATACTGAAATAACACCTGTGAGCTCACAAGTCAAGAACAAAAAAAAAAAAAAACACCTCAAACAAAAAAAAGTTATCTCTGATTGCCATCTGTTGCTATTTTCAAAATGTGTTTTTCATTCAAATTCAATTCAGAGCTATGCATGTATATAATATTTAACAATGCTAACCAAACATAAATATCCCTAAGCACAGCCCTAAAAATGATAAAAATAATAATGAATTAATTGTTAGTGTGTGTGACTCATATATGTGTATATATTTGTTGCACACACAAACACACACACACACACACATATATATATATATATATATATATATCACACTTTGTTTCCTCTCAACATTGCCATTAAGTGAATAAAATGCAATGAAATGACTGCAAGTTACTTTGGATGAATTAGGGATTGGTAAAATGATAACTCATTAAAACTGTTAAGGTTAGGGTTAGGGTTAGGTACAAACTGCTAAAAATACTTCTTTCAGCACATTTGTGTCTTTTTCATGACCTTCTGAATGGTACAATATATTACAGTAGATACTTTACATGCAGTTCAGTATATTCCTGAGAACCAGAAATAAAAAGCTTTGTGAATTTAGTATTTTTTCATGTCATTACATTGTTTAGAGCATAAGAAAACAATGGTAAAATAACATTTTTGAAAAATTATATTTTATGCATATGTTATGCTATGTCTTCTGTAGAGGACACCAGGACTCAGTTTTTCTAAAAATAAAACGACAAGAATAGACATGAAAAGGTAAAAACAATGGGAATCTTTTTTTTAATCACCAATCAATTTTTAGGTTTCAGGATTTTTTTATACCTAACTTTGTTTAAGGATGGTTCTCAACTATGTTATAAAATATATAACAAAATGATTTGATATACCATTTTGCTTTATGCAATATGTGTGTAAAAATTCCATAAACTGGTTTTCCCATTACATTAGTTTAGTGATAAAATTGTACATCCTTATGGAAATATGATCATATTTTTAATTAAAATTTAAATCTGATTAATTTTCAAATTGTTTGTCATAAATCAATATCTCAGGAAAATGTTATGGGGTTTCAAATCAAAATATGACTTCCTGTTATGAAACAGGACATAATTTCATACATGTCCTCTACAGTGGACATGTATGAAATTATGTCCTGTTTCATAACAGGAAGTCATATTTTGATTTGAAACCCCATAACATTTTCCTGAGATATTGATTTATGACAAACAATTTGAAAATTAACCAGATTTAAATTATAATTACAAAATATTATCATATTTTTCCATAAGGATGTACAATTTTATCACTAAATTAATGTCAGCCATTTCTAAAAACCAAGGAGAGGGAGTGACCATGGTGAAACATCCAATCATTTGGTATCTCTGGAAAGCCCTAAATGTGCTCTGTACGGGACATCCAGACTTAAAACTGTGACATGTGAGGTCTCAGAGAAATTCACTAAAATATAATGTCCACTACAGAGGCAAAAACTCCATAGCTGGGTATCAGGAGGATATTCCTGTTGACCAGTGGAGGGCAGTGGTGACACAGGAGCCTCATGATGTGGAAATAACCAGAGCATGTAGTCAAACCACTGTTACTCTAGCACTCTGGTATGTAATCATACACCTCAAGAGGTTCAAAAGAAAGAGAGAATGTCAGACAGAAGGAAATGAGCCATCTAACTGAAACACAAGAGGGACGAGAAAGACACCATGGTTGTTTTAGTTATTGGAATCTGGCCAGCACAATGATTTGAGTTTCTGTTTCTAAATGAAACCATTTAACACTCTTTATCCTGAATAAACTATTTTTTTCCACTGGTGTTTTAAATATCATAGAGAATATAGAGATAATATGTGACTTATTTTTCCTTCAGTTGTTTATAATCATGTTTTATTTCCCCCCCCATGTCAATCGATAAAAAAAAACAAATGCAAAAAAGTTCGGATAATAATAATACATAACTGGAATTGGAAGAGGCTTTTCTATTTACATGCATGATATATAATCCATGTTTATTACACTGGAGCATTTTTGAGGTTAATCTTTTGTCACTTGATAATAGTGATATTTAAATTTATATCAGATTAAATAAGTTTTATGTATTTTTGTTTGATGCAGGATTTGTGGTGCAGTAATTCATCTAGACTGCAGGGTAAATTTACTTCTCACGATAAGAGAATATTTAAAATGCCATAAATTTACTAAAGAACCACATTTTTAAGAGCAGGAAATATTTTGAGCAATATTTATAGTTGCAAAGAGAAATTATTAAATGCAGCAGTTAAGCAAAAAAAAAAAAAAACTTTTCACTGCCTCCACAATTTCCCTTTCAAGGGAACTTCGAAATGCGTCCTCTAGGGGTCGCTATGGGGAACGCCTCGTCGTGACCCGTGTCTGAAGCATACATTGAAAAAACATCAACAACACGTTGGCCGGCGACAGCCATGACGTCACTAACGGTGCGACTATAGTATAAATAGGCGCCGGGAGAACACATCATCCTCTTCTTCGTCTTCACTGACTGTTTTGTTTGAAGTGCGCATTTCTGTGGTAAGAGCACATAGATCTCTTTTCATATCATTATGGATAAAAAAAATAAATAAAAAAAAAAACGAGAACTAGCAAAGCGTTTAGAGGATGTGTGCATCTGTGTCGTCATTATTTAACATCTGATGACACACACGATCTATGCGTTGTTTGTTTGGGCGCAGAGCACGCACGCGATGTCCTCGAGGGGGCAATCGGCGTGCACTGTGAGCGTTTTCCAATGAAAAAGCTCCACTCTCGTTTGTCTCTCTTTTCAAGGAAAGGGGCAGCCATCTGCTTCCCGTGATTCAGGACCTGTCGCTGCTGAGGCATGGAGGAGAATGAGCTTGTGGGGATCGCAGGTGGATCTGGCCGATGAGTTTAAAGAGGGGCTTTCCTGAAAGTTATGGATGGCGCCACAGCGAGGCTTTACTTGCCGTGGAAACGGGCAAAGAAATTGACGTCGCGAGGTCATCTCGATGAACGTTATCTTTCTGGCCATAACCCTCCAGCTCAGGTGAGCCTTCCTTTCTTCCTGATCTCCATACAGAGCTCGAGAAGGAATGGAA
This sequence comes from Sinocyclocheilus anshuiensis, assembly GCF_001515605.1. Classification (NCBI taxonomy): domain Eukaryota; kingdom Metazoa; phylum Chordata; class Actinopteri; order Cypriniformes; family Cyprinidae; genus Sinocyclocheilus; species Sinocyclocheilus anshuiensis. The sequence goes on from NW_015544145.1 coordinate 116,754, forward strand.
GAGGCCGTTTTCCTCATGCATCCTTCGATTCCAGCATACGGGTTATGCCAACATCGAGGCGACGCGCGAAAACAGCTATGAGAAGATGCCAGCTATCTCTCTATGGGTGAGACGTCCTCTCTTAAGACTCCCTCCTTGCCATCTAATCTTTTTCAGGATACATCTCGCTTGAATGGCAGGGCATACGCAGCAGCAGCAGGTCGGGTTGTCGCTTCATTGCACACGATGGTGATGCTCCAAGCATATCAGGCTGACCGGCTGAAAGACCGGGATAGAAGTCCA
>NW_015544145.1:117358-117798 GCF_001515605.1 Sinocyclocheilus anshuiensis
TGAGGATCAGAGACTGGCTCAGAAGGCTAGTGTCGCGGCTCGTGCTCCTCCCCCGCCCGCGGGTAGGGGTGGGAAGAATCGCGGGTCAAAGGGAGGTAGGCAAGACCTAAGGGACGTGATCCAGACAAGGCATCAGCGCTTTTGTCTGGATCAGAGTGATACTCCATTATCTACTCCTTTCCTTCGGGGGTTTTACATCTGCCCTTATCTACCCCTTCCTAATTCCCCTGTAACCACCATCTCTCCACCTGACCGAGGTTAGGTGGGAATTTCCTGCATTTCAGTCTCCTTCCTCTCACGTGAGAGTTGAGTTCTCTGTTTTCCCAGAGCTTGCAGTACGCTTACCCTTCTGATTTCTAACGTTCGTGCTGTAGGTCGAGCCCCTCTCGTTGAGAGCTGGGTGTTTGCTCCCTCAGCTAGAGATTTACTGCTAGCCATTC
>NW_015544145.1:117982-134732 GCF_001515605.1 Sinocyclocheilus anshuiensis
CCCCTTAAAGGAATCTATTCCTGATTCCAAGCCTTGAGCTCTACCCCGGGCCCAGGAGTTCTGGTCCTAACAGGTAAGTTTTTGGGGTATGTAGCCTAGGCCTTTGGCCGTAAGGAATGATGTCACTGACAGCCGTCTTAACGTCCCAGGGGCAACTCCCATGACTATGGTAGAGTTGGTGCTTAGTGCTCGCCATAGTTCTGGCATGTACTCCCCTCAGCATGGTGGCGTGGGTATACCGTTCCCCATAGCGACCCCTAGAGGACGCAGTTCGAAGTTCCCATGAACGATTTTTCTCAATTCAGTTGATAGTTTTTCATTATGTAAAAGTTTCTTCTTCCGAGTTATTTTTACACTGATTTAGCATTTTTTTCCAAGGTATTATAGTGATTTAATTTGAATGAACAAAATTGATCAGACATCATATTTGACATTAATGATAGAATTTATGGAAAAGATATAACCTCTCAGTCATTTGGTAGATGTTTTGGCACATATTTTTCATACATTAGCCTACACTAAAAACAATCATTTTACTCGGACAAGAATCACATATATAATCACGCAAGTTTTGTCAAATAATTGTTAGAGTTTCTAGGTGGAACACTTTTGGCCTGATGAGTGGCGTTTGGCTAGACTGATGGACATTTTTTGTTTGGCTGGATTCCCAGCCTTTTTTCTTGCATCATCTTCTTCCGTTCTCCAAAGTTCCCGCTTTTTTCTCTCCACCTCCTGCTCAGTTCTGTTGTATATCACCAGCTCTCTCTCCTTCTGTGCAATGTTCTCCTTTCTCTTCTCTAAAATCTTCTCCATTTTCTTCCTGATCTTCCTCTCTGAGGCCGGATAAAAAGACAACGTGTAGCAGCTCTTTCCATTGATGGCCACGAGGGTCTCGACTTTCTTCAAGAGTTCTGTCACGGGCTCATAGTTTGTCGCGTCCTTGTTATTGAAGAACAGGAACCCACCGCTGCACTTATGGATGAAACTGCGGAGCTCCTTGTCTGAGCACGCGATGACGTCATTTGGCGCCTTTCCCTCCAAACGATCTCCGTGAGTGAACACGATGATGGTGTACTTCCAGATACTCTCCCCAAACATGCTCTCGATGAGTTTATGCATGCTTTTGTCATCATTAGTTAAGTTCCCAACAGGCATAACCAGCAGAAACACGTGTGGTCCTGGAGTATACAGAGAGATGGACTTTAGGATCTCTCGGGTCACTTCCCTCTCCGTATGGCCGATCCTGTTCAGACCTGGCGTGTCGATTATGGCCACGGGCCGGTCGTTGATGTTCCCAGATGCTCTTTCACAGAACTGTGTGACTCTGCTCAGCTGCATGTCTGATTTAAAAGCATTGCACCTGAGGATGGTGTTTCCGGTGGAGCTTTTTCCAGACCCTCTAGCACCCAGTAACATGATGCGCAATTCCTCTGCCACAATCATGAAATATCAAGGTTTTAATCGCACAGAAAGAGTTTAAGATAACTGTTTAACCCTTATAGTATGTCCATGTTCATTTTAATAACTTGAAAAATGTAATTAAAATGTAAGTATCAGGGTGACACTACATGTAGTTTCCAAATCTTATGTGATCTGATTATGACAAATGCTTAATATGCTTCATAAAATGCTATAGTCATCCTTCATGACAATGTTAAATTACATATTTAATGGGAAAAAAATAATTTTTGTTCTTTTTGGGGTATTTTCCCTCGTGGTCCTGCCTACAAAAAAAATGTCAAATATTGGATTCAATACTTTTCTCGACTTGTTTTCTTTCAGTTAGCACAGGTTTTTTATTTTGGTTTTGGAAGTGATTAATTGTAGGCCTCACTGACCAGAGCTTATGCACAAGTTTTTGAGTGAACATTGCCAAAATTACCCACAAATAATGTTTTTTTTTCAGGTGCATAAGCTCAGTTCAATGAGCCCTATGACCAATCATTTTTTAAAAATAAATATAAAACCTGTGCTAATTGAAAGAAAACAAGTTGACAAAAATTTTAATCTAAGATTTGCTGACAGTATAGCATAATGAGAGATTTACAAGCAATTTTTAAAAGGCTGGTCATTTTTGGAACTGGAACACCAAATTAGTTACAGGATTTTCAGCACAGCACAAGGGTTAACAAAAAGTTTAGATTTTTAAGAAAAATGTGGATGCCATAAAATATCTCACCATGTTCATTTGTTGATTCGGTTAAATTGGTTTCCTCTATGTTTGGCACATTTTCATACAATATTTCATGTGTTGCATCTGTGAAAAAAAGTTACTGCTTGAGTCTAAATAAGACATTTTATATTGACAGGCTATTTGCTGTGTAATCTTTAAGAAATATTGTAATGAAAAAAACATTGATCTTCCTTATCTGATAGTCATTGACAGTTAAAATGTTGTATTGAATAGTTAGTATAATAATGTCATAAGAGATGTCATAAGATGTTGTAAACAGATTGTTTTGTGTTATTCATTGTGACTTACAGCTGGTTGATAAATCCAATGCAGAATCATTCTCATCTTCCTCAGAGTCCATATTATCATGAAGAGTCATTATTTTCTGATGTAAAACGAAGAGAATTGCAAGCATCAAACTGCAGAATGTCATTCTCCTATTCAGTATTTTTGTCTTGTTTTCCGGTCAAATATTATTGCACTAATCTCGTTTTAAGCATAAACCTCAATAACATTTGTAAGATGCTTAAAACAAGCAAAAGGTCCCTGATCTGCTATTTATGAAAAGTTTAGTTTCACTCTGCTTTTTCTGCATCATAAAAGTATAACATCAAGGAGAAAAGAAAATGACTTACCACAGTTGATGAAGTTTAGAGATCAGCATTGACACACTTGCATATGAAGAGTCTCTAGGAAATATGCTGCTTTCTTCTGTGCAATGAAGAGTTTTTCTGTTTGAAGGTAGGTGTAATGTAATCCACACAGGTAGCCTATCGACTTCAGGTAGAGGGCTGGTCTTGTTGAAAGATGCGATCACTTCATTCGACAAGGGTTTCATTGAGGCACAGGACTAGTTTGACATGTTAGTCAAGTATATAGAGTTTGTTTGGCATGTCCTTTTCTGTTCCAGTGAAAAATGCCCCTCCGGCCTTGAAAGTGGGGGTTAGTTTTCGAACTGAGTAATAGAGTAGATTAGGCTGACAACATTTGAACACACACCTGGAAATAATGATACATGTGAACCAGTCAAGACACTTAATTTCACTGTAGTCTGAGCTGTGGCTAAATTTCACAATATCTGTTATCTAATATTCTTTAACAGTTATTGTGACCATTGACTATGCCTTATAGGGCCTATTATAAACAAATTCTTGGTTTCCTTTTTTTGTTTTGTTTTATTATTTCTTTGACAAATCAAGCATTTAATCATTGTTAACATGATTATTAATTTATGTATTTTCATTTTTGCTCTGGAAGATGGTACATCTTACTGTCTTCTGCTTTAGTACATAAACGGAACTTCATAACGCATATATATACAACAAAGCAGGCCAGTCTGAGTATTTTTGTATGATTGTTTTATAACGATTTGAAAGAGAAACCTGTTTAATCATATCTGAGACAGACATATTTCCCCTATTAAATGTTCATTCAGCGTAAATAAACAGTACATTTTCGCTTACAGTCCCCCTTTATTCAAAGCTGTGGGAGCGGTTAAGATAGTTCTGATTGGCTACAGACCTCGAGGTCAAGTGCAACTTTTCTTCAATCATCGTCGAGGAAACTTCTACAAGCATTTTCATTGGCTAAATTGGACCCGGAAGTGGACGTTGACGGGGAAATCTCTTCTCTGGAGCTCTGTATTACTCAGAAATAATATTATTTGCGTTTTAGCTAAATAAAATAAAGAAAGTCACTTTGCAATTGCACCTTAGAGTTTCCGAGGATGGGCTCTAAAGATCTGAAACTCCTGGATGTGTTTTCATACGAGAGTCTCGTGCATGCAGTCGCCGGTGCGATGGTAAAAACAGCTTTTCATCACAACTGTAGGGTTTTTACATGATTTACAGCTTTTGAATGATGACACATGTACGCACATTTATCTACTTTCCTGACCGCTACCTGCTGCGTGACAAAATGAAAAACAAATCAAGAAATGAAATAAAATGTGGCTTTCTTATTTGCTTTGTACCTTTAAAGTCAGCATGTTATATATGACAAAAAAATTATATTATTATTATGATATATAGTAGTATTTTATATAGTAATATGCAAGATAATATTTTGTTTCATTTCATATTTTAAATTTACTATTTAAATTGTAATTATTTACTTTTATTATTAGAAAAATATATGTTATTATGCTATAATACAAAATGTAATATAATTAATATTATATTATTGTAATATAATGTTATGTTTTATATTATATAGTGTAGTATAATATCTATCTATCTATCTATCTATCTATCTATCTATTCCAAGGATAATCCCTTGAGTATATTAAAATCTGTTTATTTAAAGTGATTTATTTGTTTGTAGGGCAGTGTAACAGCAATGACTGTTTACTTTCCTCTTGACACAGCCCGGCTCAGGCTGCAAGGTAAAAAGGGAAACACATGAGTTGAATTTCCTGCTTTTGTTCATGTTTTAAAATACGTGACCACATTTCTTTCTGTTTCTGTGCAGTTGATGACAAGCGGAAAGCCAAATCTACCCAAGCCATTCTGTCTGAGATCATCAAGGAGGAGGGTCTGTAAGTTATGTCACATGCATCTCTTTGTTTTGTGTCATTATCTTTTTAATTTCAGGTTGCAAGCATAACCATGCTTTTTTTTTTTTTTTACTCTCTCTCTCCAGATTAGCTCCATATAGAGGCTGGTTTCCAGTGATCTGCAGCCTTTGTTGCTCAAACTTCGTCTACTTCTATTGTTTCCATAGTCTGAAGGCCACCTGGCTGCAAGGTCAGAGGTCAACACCGGGACGAGACCTCATTTTTGGCATTGCTGCAGGTTTGCTTTTTTCAAAAACATGAAATGATCAAAAATGCAATAGTTTCTGTCATGCACTACTGTTCAAAAGTTTGGGATCAGTAAGATTTTTAATGTTTTTTAATGGAGTCTCTTATGCTCATCAAGGCTGTATTTATTTAATCAAAAATACAGAAGGACAGTAATATTGTGGAATTATAACATTATTGCAATTAATTGTGGTATTATAACATTATTGCAATTACTAAAATTGGTTTCTTATTTTAATATACTTAAAATAATAATCATTTATTTCTATGACGCAGCACTGAATTTTCAGCATCATTACTCCAGTCTTCAGTGTCACATGATCCTTCAGAAATCATTCTAACATATGCTGATTTGTTATCAGTGTTAAAACTGTTGTGCTGCTTAATATGTTTTTTTGGAAACTGTGATACATTTTTCTTTGATTCTTTGATGAATAAAAAGTTAAAAAGAACAGTGTTTATTCTAGGGATGCACGATATATCGGCCACCATATCGGTATCGGCCGATAAATGCTCATTTTTTCTGTTATCGGTATCGGCCCGATAAGAAAATTTGGCCGATATCTTAAAGCCGATAAATAATGCATTATTTCCTTCAGAGACACTTCAGATGCACGCTGTTCGTTTGCAGCCTTTTGTGCAATTGTACGTTGTAATATTGTGTTTATTTGATGTATATCTGATTTATCTCATATAGAATGCGTTTGGTTAAGTTAAAAGAGCGCTTCAGTTTACCAGTGATCATCTTTAGCTCAGCGCACGCAGCTCAAACAGCAGTGCACAACATTAATAACTATGATTGGGAATGTCGTGTATATAACATTCTAATGAGAACATTTTTATAATAAAACGTTGTGAATTCTTTGGGTTTAGTTGCTGTGTTTCAGCGCGTTGTTATGGGAAGAGAGCATCCACAACAGGATCACACATTCTGAGAATTATCGGTATCGGCCAAAATTTTCATATCGGTGCATCCCCAGTTTATTCAAAATATAAATATTTTCTAACAATATAAGTCTTTACTATCACTCTTGCTAAATAAAAGTATTAATTTCTTAAAAAAAAAAAAATGAAAGAAAAATGTACTGACCCCAAACTTTTCAATAGTAATATATGTATATATATTGTAACACAAAATTTCTATTTTGAATAAACACTGTTCTTTTTAACTTTTTATTCATCAAAGAATCCTGAAAAAAATATCACGGGTCCCCAAAAAAATATTAAACAGCACAACTGTTTCCAACATTGATTATAAATCAGCATATTAGAACGATTTCTGAAGGATCATGTGGCACTGAAGTTATTTTAAATTGCAATAATATTTATTTTTCTGTATTTTTGATCAAATAGATACAGCATTGTTGAGCATAAGAAACATCTTTAAAAAACATTACAAAACCTTACCGATCCCAGACTTTTGAATGGCAGTGTATATATTTTGTGCAACCAGTATTTAAACAGAACTGTATGAATGTATTGTTGGTGCTTCCCACAATTTAGCTTTATATTACTTAGTTTCTTGTTTTCATCTTAAGTTATCTTCGTTTCGAACATTAATATTGTGAATTATTAAACGGTTTTGCTGCTTTATTTATACAGAGACCTGTATGATTTTTATTTATTTATTTATTTTTTTTTTTGTGGTAATCATTATTGGGTAGTACCATTCAAAAGTTTGGGGTAAAATAAAAAATGAAAAAGAAATTAATACATTTATTTAGCAATGATGCATTCAATCGATCAAAAGTGAATCCTTTAAAAAATGTATCATGATTTCCACAAAAATACTAAGCAGCAAAAACATTTTTAACATTTTTTCAACATTAGCAATAGTAAAAAACCATTATTAAAGGCATACTTTACCCCAAAATAAAAGTTTTGTCATTTACTTGATTTACTTTTTTTTTTTTATGTTCTGTTGAACACAAAAGAAGATATTTTGAAGAATGTTGGTAACCAAGCAGCTGTTGGTCCCCATTGACTTCCATAGTATTTTTTCCATACTATGGAAGTCAATGGCCACCAGCAACAGTTCGGTTACCTACATTCTTATCAAAACATCTTCATATGTGCTAAACCTTTCTGTCTTCCTTTAGGTGTAGTGAATGTTCTTGTGACCACTCCGCTCTGGGTAGTCAATACCAGACTGAAACTGCAGGGGGAGAAATTCAGAAATGAAGACATACAGCCCACACACTACAACGGAATTATTGGTTATTTTAAAAGACATCATACATGATCTTCATTTCATTGCCTTTAATTCATGTGTGTCCAGTGATGATATAAGGTGATCCGTCTCTCTTTAGATGCGTTTGTACAGATCATGCAGCGGGAAGGAGTGGGTGCGTTATGGAACGGGACGTTTCCCTCCCTGCTGCTGGTGCTCAATCCAGCCGTGCAGTTAATGATCTACGAGGGTCTGAAGAGGCAGCTCATGAGGGGCGTCCACAGAGAGGTCAGAGCAGGCTGCTGATCCCAGAACAGTTTTTAGGGTTTATAATTGACTCAATTTCATGGTAAGAAACTTTTACCATGTTAAAGCTAATACAGTAATGTAAAAACTTTGAATTATCTCTCTGCATACTCAATCATGACAACATATAAATAAACAGATGAGTCTATTCACAAGATTTCTGTTGCCTGGGAAACAGTAGCTACAGCATTTCTGATATTAAAAAACATGCAGATGATGATTCGCTCATTTAGATGCTTGTATTCATGCACAAGCATCTGTCGAGTATGAGTAAACTAAAAAAACATAGCAACATAGAAATATGGTTATGTAACTCCTTGGTAACCATGGATGATGTCACAGTTCGTTGAAGTTTAAATTAGAACATATCAGTGTTTTGGTTTGTCTTTCAATGTGCAGTTTCCTCTGTGTTAACAGCATGTTGATTTATCTACATATTTAAGTTTCTTCACCCAAAAACCTACATTCTGTCATCATGTTGTGGGTTTCGTGATAACGGAGATGGAATGTAAACGCACAATTTACGCGAGCATGAAAATTTGACTAAATCTTCTGTTATAGAGGAAAGACAGACTCTTCATTGTTTAACTTGACTATTTTTCCACTATATTTCTGTCTGATTGTTTATAGCTCTCCTCAGTGGAGGTGTTTCTTATTGGAGCCATTGCCAAGGCCGTTGCAACCACCATAACCTACCCTCTACAGACAGTTCAATCCGTTCTACGGGTAAGACCAGAATACGTTTAGTTTATATTTGCCCAATCAGCTCATATCATGCATATTGGATTATTGGTTCTCAACTGATTTTGTTGCAGGTCTTTGATTTTTATATCCTGTATAAAATAGTTCAGAAGTCTGGGGTTGGTAAGAAAGACATTTTGAAAGAAATAAAGACTTTATTTAAAAGGAGCTTATATACAACTGTTCAAATGTTTGAGGCCAGTAAGAAAAAACGAATAATTCTCTGCAAAAATGCATTAAATGGACACTGTTACAATTGCTATTAATCAAACAATCTGTATCACAGATTCCCAAAAAAATATTAAGCAGAGCAACTGTTCTCAACATCAATAATAATAAGAAATGTTTATTGATCAGCAAATCATCGTATTAGGATCACATTAGTGACACTGAGGACTGAAGTAATTTTTAATAGTGTAAAAGTTTTAATAGAGTTCATTTGAAGAAGTTTGGATAGATGGATAGATAGAGAGATAGAGAGAGAGAGATGATAGAGAGAGATAGATAGATAGATAGATAGATAGATAGATAGATAGATAGATAGACATGAACGAGTGGTTCTATCATAAGCCTGCATAAAACAGTATACAATATAAGTGACAATATACAAGGACAGTAACAACATACACAATGACCTGAAGGATATGCGTGTTCATTCAAAGAAAGGTTTTCCTATGAATTAATTAGAGAACAGTCCATTTGTCTTGGCATTATGTGTCTGTCTTATGAGGAAAATGAGTGAGTTCTCTATCCACATTCCTTTGGGCAATAAAACCAGTGATATCAGCATTGGTTGCCATGGAATCAGAGGCCTATTCTGCCTTCCTGAGGTGTTAAGACGCATTTCGAGGGAAGGGTCCACAGGCCCTCATATGGCTTGTTAACTGAGGGGGGTTACAGAGTATTTGTTAAATATAACTAACAAAAACTATGTTGTGTGTCTGATTGGTCCAGATGCTACAATAGATAGATAGATAGATAGAGAGAGAGTGAGAGATAGATAGATAGATAGATAGATAGATCATCACGGGAATAAATTACACTTTAAAATATATTAAAACAGAACAGTAATAAAAACATTTGTCACAGATGTAAATCACAGATGAATTTGCACCTAAAAACTATACAGATTGGACATGTGACCACTGATGTCAACAACAATAGATAAGTAAGGGAAGAGTTTTTCCCTCCCTTCTAAGAGTTGGTTTTTCGCTCTCTAAACTATGCATGGTTATATGGTTTGGTTAGTTTTATTCTTTGCATTTGCATCCATTAGTTCAGATCTGCTGTGATATATGAAACCAGAGAACCACACTTTTTCTGAAGCTTCAGTTTTGTTTGTGTAATGGTAATATTGTCTGTTTTATCTGTCGTTCTCATTTGTGTTCAGTTTGGACAGCATGGGCAGCCCGCAGATCAGTCCAAACTCCTGAACAGCCTGAGATCTGTCATGTATCTGCTGATCAATAGAGTCAGGTAGAATAACACACATTTCACCTGACCTGATCTTGCCTGTGTAGTGCTAACATATTTCACTCAGTTCATTTTCAGTAGCTGTCACGCAAGTTATTGTCAAGTGATTCATTGGTTTCTGTTGACATCTGAACTCCTCCGCTTGAACTGAGATGTTTGTTGATTGATTTATTGCAGAAAGTGGGGTGTGCTGGGATTGTTTAAAGGCCTGGAGGCGAAGCTGCTTCAGACGGTCCTCACTGCCGCACTGATGTTCTTACTGTATGAGAAAATCGCCAACACCACCTTCAGGGTCATGGGCCTCAGACACACAATGACGGCCCGCTGACCTCTCACAGGAGGTTTATTAGCTCACCGATGTCATAGGAACTGAGTATACCTGTGTTATGAAAAATAGTCAATTGAAAAGTTTTTATTTTTTTATTTTTATAAATGATCAAAATGGACAGGAACACTCAAAAGTTTAGACACACATGACTCAGTTTGTGTTTCTCATGATCTTTAAAACATTTTGATCTATAGGCTTCAGTAATTGTAATAAATAAAATATAAATAAGAAAATAAAATATAAATATTAGGGAGGGGGGGAATTAAAACGAAAATGAGAAATGTTGCTTTGGCAGCTAACTAAGCTAAATAATTAAGTTGTAAGTACAAAAATTACTAAAACTAAAAAGCTACATAGAAAAAAAAACACTTAAACACTAATATTAGAATGAAGACTGAAAATATAAAACAATAGCTAATTTAAAATATTAATAATGCTTTATTAGTATATACATAATACTAAAATAACACTGATTCATAGATTACAAGGTTTACAGTATAAACTAGATATAAAATGTAGCTATTTCAAGGAAGATAAAATATAGAACAGTTTTGATTTGTGAACATTTTTTTTTTTTTTTCTCACTTCCATTATTTCATAGTTTAATGACTTTACTATTATTCAGAAATTCTTAAGAACATACTAAAAGAATGAATAAGTGTGTCCAAACTTTTGATTGATAGTGCATTAATATAAATAATTATCACAAATAGAATGTATGCAATAGTACTGAAATCAATCCCACTTAAATAATTATTGCAATTTTGTACTAATATGCACAAAATGGCCTTAATAGGTCAATACCTTGGTCAGTATTTCATGTAGTTTTTTACTTCATTTAAAATAGGAACTGATTTTGTTTATGAATACCAACAAATCTGGACTGCTTTACCTAGCGTCAAAAAGAAAATGATGTTTTGTAAGATCATTGCTGTCAACATTGGAGCCTGCGCTTAGATCTGCTTTTCTGCATTGATACAGTTTACCGTACAAAAACAACTTCCAGACTAGTTTTTCTGGTTCTGTGTTGGTGATACTTGATTTCACTTGACAACACAAAGCCACTGAGACTGTAACTGACCTTTAACCTAAAATGTTTACAGTCTGGACATAAAAATAGCTTTTTTTTTTTCAGTCTTTCTTGATAAGGGGATGTAGAATAACCACAGTTATGCACAGAAGGCACTTTCTGTTGCACAGAAGGTTTAAGACATTGAAGCTCAAGTGCTTGCTTTATGTACAGACTCGTGGGAATCCATACTGAAATTTAGATAGTAAAATCATTTCTCTCTCAGCACTGATGTTCACACTGTACTAGAATGCGTACAGTTACAGTTATGTTTGAATGTAAAATGTGGACGTTTATTATTGAATGTCAATTAATCTATTAACATAAATTAAAATATTTATTAATAATTACACATCCAAGGTCTGTCAGATGATTCCAAATATAAATAATTTAGATTATTCATTAATGACTGCTTACTGTAGATTTTATAATTGATGTCACATAAAAGTTGTATAATGTTTCTACAATAAAATAATTGATCAATGATAATTCAATTCAATTAAAGTTTATTTGTATAGCGCTTTTCACGATATATCGTTGCAAAGCAACTTTACAGCAAATTAAGTTTCTACAATATTTAGTGGTAGCTTATAATTATACCTAATGTGGTATAACATTGATTGTTTTGCTTTTTTATATTTTATTTTATTTATTTTTTTGTCTTTGCTTTCAATAGAAGCAACCTACATTTTAATAGGGTCAGAAAAACATGCAATTGCATAAATTGGCCTCCAGGAGGCAGTAAGAGCCCTCTTTTTGTGCTGTACTTCAACTCAAAACTCTGTCAAAAGGAAATGTAGCTTTCCATGTCCCCATGGTTTAGTGATTTGTTAAAGATTTTTTTTTTTTAATTAAAATAAATCCAAATAATGTATTTATAAAAATGTTTTTACTTATTACACGCATTATTATTATTATTATTATTACTACTACTACTACTACTAATGTTGTTAGTTCAGGGGTTGCTTGAGTACTCAGAAAGCCGAATCCTCCATTGTGAGAAAAAAAAAAAATAAAATAAAACCTAAATAGAATGTTTTGTGTTATTAGAGATATCTGTGCACTATAAAGTATAGTATTTAAATATGAATTAAATTGAAACCATTTAAATTAAATTAATATAATTTTTACTGTATCAAAAAACGAATGCACACGCTAATTACCATGGTACACACTTATCTATTCCTGTAGTAGAATCTCAACGCTGAGCGTTCCACCACATTCGGGGAGCATTCTAATTGGTCCACTTGTTCCACCGAGAACACTGAGCAGCGAAATGTTATTGGCTTAGTGGGTTCGCGGAAGTCTTCTGAATGAGCCTATTGGCTGTCCGCAATGCCGTTCTTCAAGTCCTCGCCCACTATTGGATGAGTCCTAAAAACAGGCGGGTTTCCGGTTGAAGTTTACTGGATATCGGAAACGATTAGTGAGTGGAGTGCAGACCAGGATGGATTAAGCACTGTAGAGTAAGACAACTGTTAAAGTTATTATTTTTAAGACTTGGTTTGACACGCAGCAGCTGTGCATGCGCAGTCATTTATTCGAATGCTTTCATGGTGTTTATTATTGAATTATAAGCTTGCTGGAAGTTGTACTGTGTAGTTGGGAACAGCAAGCACATGGCCTGAGTTTGCTTGTCAAGTTACTTGCTAGGTGAGACAGCATGTTTTGGGGGCTGTCAAACGTTTGAATGAAGGTTATAAGGGATACAGGTCACCTTGGCCACAGTGGGCACGGGAGGGTGCTTGTGGTCCTGATGCTGTGAAGGTGGGACTGTTATGTAACATGCATCATGACATGGTGTTTTTATTCTTTTATTGCATGCATCTGTCATTAGGTGGTTTTCTGCACTTTTACATTAATGTATTGTCCTGCCATGTAAATACCACAGTGTATGAATACTGTAATCATACAGTACCAAGGTGTGTTAGAGTACCATGGTATTACCATCAGACTTTTTTTTTTTTTTGTCTGGTTGATGCCGATGGTCATAAAGATGCATTTGAACTATATAACTGCATTTTAGCCTTATAAACAATAGTGTAATGTTCTGTTTTGCATTAACGTTAGTGGTTTGCTAAGTCAAATGCTTTTTAGGCTTCTTAGGGTTCAAGGTTCTGTTGTAAGTGTCTTGAGATGTATTGCATGATGCATGAGACTTATTGGTTGCTCTTTCTGTCACATCAGCATTTTAACTGCAGAATGGAAACATGAATACAAGATATTCCACATATACACAGTAATAACACGGTTTATGATCAACAAGCATGACTTGTGAGCTTATGATTCATAGACTAGTGACAAAATAAAGTGGAACAAAAGGAACTCAAACTTCTGCTTCATCTCACACAGTCAAGTCAAGTCACCTTTATTTATATAGCGCTTTTAACAATACAGATTGTGTCAAAGCAACTGAACACAGGAGACTTTGAGATAAACCAGCTTAAATTTATAAAACCGACAGTCCTCGTGTATCCTTGTCAGTGTGTCACTTATGTCTGTGTTCTTTTAGTCATTCTCACTTTAGTGCTTTTTGTCTTGCAGCGCAGGTTTCAAATTTCACATGCAGGAATGTTCCGGGTTTAAAACAAGTTCGATTTTATCAACAGCAGAAATGTGCAACTTGTACTTTTGATAAAGCACTTAATTCTTCCACATAAAAATATGTGTTGTTTGGGTTGCCTTAATGGTCCGGTGGAACTGCTGTTCTAGGTGGATAAATGGTTTATCATTGTATAAATCAGTTTGTCTACTGTGTGGATTTCTGTGTATGTTAACAGTCCTGTTCTGGTATCTTTGTGCGGCCCATGTAGGTACTGAAGCACGAGTAAAAATGATTTTCTGTGGCATGCTGTTGATAGAGCTTTTATTGAGCCCAGAACATTCCTCTGTGGGACAAAAACTTGTGTGTTTTAAAAAGTAAAACTATAGGGCATAGCAAGGGCCAGTGTGAGAGTTTCAGGCTTGTTGATACCAGTGTTGTTTTTGTTAACTAAAACTTAAAAAAAAAAAAAAAAAGCTGTAGGTATTTAAAATAAAGCTGACATAAAATATAACTTGACCTTAAAGAAATTGAAGTTAGAAATGTTGCTTTGGAAGCTAACAGAAATAAAGAAACTTAAGTTGAAATAATGTGTGTACTGTCTATATTTATTATGTTTAGCCGATATAAATACACACACATGCATGTATACATTTCAGAAAAATCTGTTATGTTTATATATCAAATATATTTATAAAATGTGTAAATATTTTCAAAATATATACTGCATGTGTATGTGTTTATATATAAATAATAAATATACACATTACACACAAATATATTATGTAAACAAAAACTTTTATTTTGGATGTGATTAATCACGATTAATCATTTGGCAGCACTATTAAATCTATATAGAAAAATAGAATAAAAACAAAACCTAATAAAGTGATAAGCACATAAAGAAAATACAAAAATTTGAACTAAAATTACAATGAAAATGGAAAATATAAAAATAAAAGCTAATTCAAAATATTAATGAATACTTTAATAGTAGTATGCTAAAATAATATGGTTGATACTGAACATTTTAGATTCATTGATCTTGTACATGCATTTTTATTCCTTGCAAACTTGAACATTTGGCTTTGTGTGAAGTGTTTCACATGATCTTGGTGACAAATCAGAATTTGCAACAACAATGCTGTCTTGCTGGCTAGCTTTTGTGGAAACCGCAAAAATTACTTATCTTAGATAATCTTAGAAACATCATTTTCATAAAATGTTGAAAACTATGAAGCAGTCAGTATTGTTTTGCATTGTGCAAGTATGTGTTATTTTCCAGCAAAAGTTTAGGAAATTGTGAAGTTATATTATATCACAGGGGTGGCGAACGATGATATAACAGCGGTGGCGAACTCCGGTCCTGGAGAGCCGCAGCCCTGCAGAGTTTTGCTTCAACCCTAATCAAACACACCTGAACAAGCTAATCAAGGTCTGAACGGTTACTAGGAAGCTACAGGCAGGTGAGTTTTAATTAGGGTTGGAGCTGAACTCTGCAGGGCTGCGGCTCTCCAGGACCGGAGTTTGCCACCGCTGTTATATCATTTCCAGCTTCTAGTTAAAAAAAAAAAAAAGAAAGAAAAGTAAACTGTTAAGAAAACCTAGCATGGAAAGAAATATATGAATATTTATATAATAAAAATAAATAATATTTATTAAATGTTTCTTAAAATAAAACATAAATAAATGTAAATATTTCTAACAAATATAAAAATACTTTTTTGCAAAATACAAATTGAACATTCTTTTTAATGCCCCTCATGTAAATGGATCTCATAGCTGTTGTTTTATTAGCTAATTTTTTGCTTTTTTCTTTTCCTATTTTTCTTTCTTTCAGGTAATAGTGCCTCACACCTGACATGGAATTACATTGGAGTTTTTTGAGCAGGAAATAAATCAGGTAACCGAATCACAGGCACCTACACGTAAACACCTCTGGGTATTTCCCCGTCACAGCTGCTCGTGTTTATTTTGCTGCTGCGTATGCAGTTGCCAAAACCCCTGATGTTCTCTGTACTTCTCAGAAGCTCTGTTTTAACATCCCTCCAGATCTTCTAATTGTAAGACGTTCACTTCATGCTGTTACAATACTAGGTAAATTGCATATGTGTGAAATACTGTCCACTATAGTTGCAAAATTGGTAGCCATATAGCCTAGTAGTCAAAGTCAATATGAAATGCCATTCACAACCCATTTTGCTTCTGTAATCTGATGTATCTCAGACAGAATAGCAGTATTAGACTGCTTGATTGTGCGATTGGAAGTCAGATGGCAATGTGTGCCACTTGGGTGAGTACCAAGCAGTTGGCCTGGTCGCACCTGGCATGGATTAGCCAGCTGCCACTTTGCAGAGGCACACGGCATGATATTCTGACTAGAGCCCGACCGATATATCGTTTTGCCGATATTATCGGCCGATATGAGCCTGTCGCCGATATATTGGTATCGCCCAGTGACCTCATCTTTTGGGTGAAGTGTGTAGTCTTAAACTGTTGCCTTGTATGTGCCTCACTTGTTTAGCATGGTAAACAGAAAAACCATATAACTGCCTTCCGTTGAAGCTGATAGTACCGCCAGAGAGCATTCCTCCCAGAGGGAATGATGTTTTGCATTCTGACCCAGATAAAAGCAAATGTACTGACCATGAAAGCCAAAATAAGAAACCTGCCCACAGTTTTACAATTCAAAGACCTGAGGGCAACCACATATTAAAAGTTGAGTCAGAATGCAACACATGTTGAGCCGTGGTGTTAATGATGTAGGCTTGGGTGTAAGTCGTACCCTGATCCCATTCCTCACCCTAAAAAGTAGCCAAAACCCCAAAATGTGTGACTTTAATTGGACTTAAAAGATCAGTTGGCTGGGAGGTAATAAAACAGTGTATTGGAAAGACTGTAATGTCTTCTTAGAGTTAGCAGTGATGTACGATTATGATGTCAGTAAGTGCAATATGTTCCCAGCACTGGAGCATCAGTTTCCCATAATGATCAATAAATTATTTACATTTCGTCTTAAGTGTATAGTATAGCAAAGTCTGTGTTGTCATCCGTGATTAGCGTGAGTGAGTGTACTGTTCAACTGTACAGTCAGGATGTCAGAGTGAATGTTATGTGTGTGAGTGTGTGTGTGTATATATATATTTAT
>NW_015544145.1:134807-135778 GCF_001515605.1 Sinocyclocheilus anshuiensis
ATTAAGCGCGGTCCACTGCTGCACACGTGCCACAATATCGATACAGGGCCAGCTGTATCGATACTCGTATCGTCAAATCTCTGTGACGATACATCGTCGTATCGATATTTTGAACACAGCACTACTGCTCTCGGGCGGCTTCATGAGTGCATTAATCTATTATTTGTTCCGGAGCAAATAGTTTTGGCAAAATCTCACCATGTTTATTAGGGGTGGGGGAAAAAATCTATACAGCATATAATCACGATATTTTCCGCGGCAATGCTGTATCGATACACGGATGCCAAGTATCGATCTTTCATTATACTATTTGGTAGAATAATAAAATCAATTTCTTTACAATCCACTAGATGGGGTCTTAAATCTCATTTTGTAAAACATAAAATAAAATCGTGAATCGAATCGAATCGTGAAATAAAAATCGTTAATCGAATCGAATCGTGAGTTGAGTGAATCGTTACATCCCTAATAACAATAATAGAACGCGTTTGAGGGGGGGTCTCTTTTCGCTGTTGCACTGTGGCGAGGACACAGCTGTATGTGTTACTAAGCGTGAAAGTTCCGAAACTGAAGCTGTAGAACTAAAAGAACGTGATGACGCAGAAGAACTCATCCACAATATCCACATTGACCGCCACACATATCCACCGCCCGCTGCCATCAGCTCCCGCATCTCACACACACGAGCGCGACTTCAGCGCTAGATTTAGCAACTTTCAGATGCTTTTAGCGGCTTTTTTCCATAGAATATACAGTATATACTGACAAACCTAGCGACTTTTTTGGATAAACCTTAGCTATGATTCAGTTGGAAGATGTCTCCCGGCGCAGTGTCATCTCTCTCTGCGTCTGTTCTGTGCAGTGAGCGGCAGAGAAGCATCGCTTTCAGCTGGCCGTACCACAGCCGACTCGTCAATAAATGAGTACAAAACAGCGTTTCCAAGCACCTGTCGCTTACTGACTGTTTGGAA
>NW_015544145.1:139190-139440 GCF_001515605.1 Sinocyclocheilus anshuiensis
ATAAATACCGTCATATACCGTGAAACCGGTATAATTTTGAAAAATACCGTGATATTAATTTTTGGTCATACCGCCCACCACTAATTGCAGTGTTCAGCGCATGTTTCACTCTCCTCGTCACTGTGCGGTTTGACGCTCCGCTCAGTATTCCGCTCTATGAATGTGCATTCCGCTCGTGTACCGCTCATGCTCATAGGAAAAGCAAAGTCCGCTCAAATAACGCGCTGACAGGAAATTTCTATGCAGTATA
>NW_015544145.1:139975-142260 GCF_001515605.1 Sinocyclocheilus anshuiensis
ATGTAAGACTACATGTTTTATTTAATTTAATTTAAATTGAACAGTAATTTACTTTCAAATGCCCCAATTGCTGAAAGATCTGCACAACCTTTTAGTACAATTTCAAGTTGCACTGTTCAAAATACCTGTAGTAGCACAGCAGTGCATACCCGTTTACATTTAATTAAGGTGGACTAGATTAGACCGTAATAAAAATAGTTGAGTTTGCCAGGTGCATACAACATTTATGACAGGGTTTCATGAAAGTGTTGGTCAGTTTGTCTGCTTGACAATCCCATTTTGCACTGCAGCAATAAAACTGAAGTAGGTTTTCATGAAAGTGTTGGTCAGTTTGTCTGCTTGACAATCCCATTTTGCACTGCAACAATAAAACTGAAGTGAGATAAACAAACTGAGAAATGTTTCTTTTTAGTTAAAACAGATGTTGTCAAAGTTTTCCTTTGGGGACATAATTTGAAGTTGGAAAAAGGTAATAAATTGCAATATATCACAGAATATCGCAATATATTTAAAATCGCAACAATATTGTATCGTGACACAAGTATCGTGATAATATCGTATCGTGAGGCCTCTGGTGATTCCCACCCCTAATTTTTATGTAACTTCACTGCTGTATATAATAGCGCTGCTTTTGAACGAATTGCCTAGCGACTTTTATGATGGCTGTTGTTATTTATTAAATATCATTCAATAAGTAATATTATTTTTTATAAATAATAGTAGTATTTAGTATTGGTAAACGGTGTGTGTGTTCGTGATGGTGATTTTAGTTAGATGGCGACAAGAGACTGTTTTTACGAGTCAGCATTAAACTTTTAAATTGAAAAATATTACAGCGTAGGTGTGAACAAGGAAGGATTTAATCTTTTTCTTTCAAAAAGCTTGTACGCAGCCAACAAATGCACTGAGCTGCGCTGTCATCAGAAATCACCCCTAACAGATGAAAGGATAGTACGAGCCTATTGGACATTCATAGTAATTGTGAGTATGTGATTGATCTGAAGAATGAATGCTGTATCAGATGCAGGCAATAACGATCGCTCAGTCAGTCTCTCATAATACTCTACTAGCTATACATAATATTACACTGCTTTTAATACATTAATACAATAAGCTTTTAATGAAGCTACTCAACCTTCCTTCGTTACTAGTTCTAAAGTTACATTTTGGAATCAGTAATGGAGGCTTGGGCTCAGCTGTTAAACTGTCAAACTTTAGATTTGAATCTGTGGCGGAGGGAAGTAGTTCTGCACAAACTATATATATATATATATTAGGGATGCACCGATATAATTTTTTGGGGCCGATACAATACCGATTTTAACAAACACTTATTGGCCGATTTTGATACCGATATTTGTCACTTCCTCTCTTATTTGAAATTTTGGCATCAAAATAGATAGTATTCTGATCATGTTTTAAATCAGCAAAGTTAAAAAACACCTGCATTAAATTATTCTAGCAGTTTTATTGCTGCATCATCAAATAATTTCTAATGAACATGGATTGGATCCATTTAACATTCAGCAGGCCTACATAAATACAACAGAACAAAGATACATATTAAATAAACAGTGCTTTTTAGGTAGGTTTAACAGTTTTCTCAGGTACAGAAATAAAGTAAACAAATGTAAAATAACACTTCACTGTATAAATTAAATGCATATTAATCCTTCTGTATTGTAACAGACTTTATTATGATTAATCGTCTAATTTGTTTTTGTATACATTTTAATATTTTTTGTAAGTTAAAATATGTATGAGATAGGGGTGTGCGATATATATCGTCTGCGATAATATCGTAATTGTTGTTTTAACGATGTGCGATTTGACATTATCGAGTATTTTGCAAAAACCATTCAAAACATCCCTACAGAGCCCACGCATACATTACGTGAAGTCTAGACTAGCGCGTGTGCGCATTTAGTGTGTTTTCTTTCACTGCATGATTCAGTCTATTAAAATGCATTTAGAATGATCACAAATTCGAGACATGATGGCAGAAAATTTATATATTTATACCACTTCATATAGTTAATCAATTTCACACGAAGAGTGCCGTTTTTCTCCAAAAATTACCATGATTACAAATGTGACATTGAATTCAATAAACAATAAGTTAATTAAGAGACTTACGTTTTAGACACCATACTGCTTGTTTTTGCTCTATTTCGCCAAAAAAAATCATCCCGAATACAGCCACAGCACTGTTTTGTGTCTCTGAGCAACATGACGGTGTTTCGTTCTTGAATGAATCAACCGTTTAAATGATTCGGTTCAATCGC
>NW_015544145.1:142359-156753 GCF_001515605.1 Sinocyclocheilus anshuiensis
AACACCTGCATTAAATTATACTAGCAGTTTTATTTCTGCATCATCAAATAATTTCTAATGAACATGGATTGGATCCATTTAACATTCAGCAGGCCTACATAAATACAACAGAACAAAGATACATATGAAATAAACAGTGCTTTTTAGGTAGGTTTAACAGTTTTCTCAGGTACAGAAATAAAGTAAACAAATGTAAAATAACACTTCACTGTATAAATTAAATGCATATTAATCCTTCTGTATTGTAACAGACTTTATTATGATTAATCGTCTAATTTGTTTTTGTATACATTTTAATATTTTTTGTAAGTTAAAATATGTATGAGATAGGGGTGTGCGATATATATCGTCTGCGATAATATCGTAATTGTTGTTTTAACGATGTGCGATTTGACAAATATCGAGATATAATTTTTTGTCAATATCGCACACCCCTAGTATGAGATCTCCTTTACTAAGGCGGGACTCTTATTTTGACGGGTTTTCTAGTCTACTGAGCTATATAGGTAATGAAAGCACGCAGTTCTTCAGATTTAAAGTTTGTCAGTTTATTAAGCACCCCCGAAAAGGCATGAGATCTGTATATATTTGTTTACTGTTAGTTGTAATGAGTGTTTTGTGTAATTCGCTGTATGTTGATGATAATGCAACTGAGAGAGAGAGTTTAATGTGCACTTCTCGTGCTGTGTTTTGTTTCCCTCATGATGATTTTTTTGGAGTGAAAAAGGACGCAATAAACTTAATAAAACATCAGAAAAGTTTTGGTCATCATTCAGATGAGGTCCGCTACACTTTTGAAAGTTACAAAAGTTATTTAGTCAAGAATAGTGTGCAATCTTTTCTTTTGCTATTTGATTAGCATTAAAGTGCAGACAGCAGCGCTAGGATTATGTAATAGACATTATACAGCTCAGTGCCTTCCCGCAGTTAATTAAACCATCGTTTTTTATATCAGCCTTTTTCCTTATATTGCCGATGGTTGTAAATTGAGGAAAAATCGGCCGTTAAATATCGGCAGCCGATACATCGGTGCAACCCTAATATATATATTCTATTATTAGCTATATTTTCTTATTATTAAGATGTGGAAAACCATTTTTGCTGCTTAATATTATGTCCCCATCAGTACATGTGAGAATCTTGCGGTCCCTTTTCCCAACACTTCCCTCTGTTCATCATTGCTCTCAGCACATTTTACTCACCATAAAATACTCCCACTCATATTTTTAGTATTACTACCCAGAAATGTTCTGTGAACCAAACAAAAAGGGAAGAAAAACAAGGAAATTAAAGAAAAATAAATGACTTTGCGAAGCAAATGCGGTGCTGAGAAACTGAGATGTAAACGGAATGTGCCTGTCAATCATGTTTTCCCAATTGTGACATCATCACCATGGCAATAGATTCCAGCAGCACTGTTTTGCTCAGATGGCCTGATGAGAACGAAGTGTGTGTGTGTGCATGTTTATGTGGTTTATGAGGACACAAATTTGTATAATAACATGAGTATGACATAGGTATTACAACGAGAAGGTGATTTATGAGGACATTTTCAGTGTCCCTGTATGTGTGTGTGTTGTGTGTGTTTGTGTGACTCACTTTGCACATGACTAAGCTGTTATATCTGCTCTGTATTCAAACCCTGTAGAGAGAAATGCATTTCTGAAAACACCTAACAATCTTTCTGTCAAAACCAATTCTCTTGTTCTGCAACAAAGTGTTCGTTTTATCTTTTTCAAGAGCTCAGTGAAAAGCCCCACTGAATCAACAGAATTCACTAATAGAACTCACTCATTAAAGGGGTCATATGATGCGATTTCAAGTTTTCCTTTCTGTCTTTTTAAAATTCCTAATTAGACTCAAATTAAGAAAAATCTTCATTAAATATTGCTTAAATATTAATTGGGCTTTACCAAGTAATTGAGCTGAACTACTTCATATGTCTCCTGTGCTTGAGTTTGCAGTTTTGTTGACGTTTGCAAATTCCCAGTAAATAGCTGAATTAACCATGCAATTTCCCTGTTATTCAAAGCAAGGTAATAGGATCTGACATTGAACTTTTTTTTTTGAACGGGGATTTTTGTAACTTGAGATCAGTTCTGATGGAAGCAGACTCCATTTTACTAAGAAAGTTGAGAGGTTTTTATTGAATGTCTCTGAAAGAAGAGACATCTGTGATTTAATGATTACATTATAGTATAAAAGTTCCTTTAAAGAAGTGAGTTGTGTGTTAAATATTTTTTATGCCCCTTGGATGTTACAAACACACACTCATAGATTGTGAACACGTAGAATTATCCTTATTAACATTCAAATGTTCTAGTTTTTCAGTCATTCTATAATTCTCATTTTCCTGAATATTCAAACATTAGTTGTAGCAGATATTCAAAAACTCTCTTGTTTTAACATTCAAATGTTTTGGGTGTTGCAAACATTCTGAAATTATTTTTTGATCATTAAAATGTTCTAGATGTTGCAGGCATTCTAAAATGATCATTTTCCCTTTACATTTAAACATATTACAATTATCTTTTTTTTTAACATTGTAACATTTCTAGCCCTCAGTTTCACAGACAAGGATTAAGCCTAGTCCAGACTAAAATGTAAGTCTGAGCTGTTTCAAATTAAAGAAACTTGCACTGATTGATCTTAAAACTTGTCAGTGCCTTTGTTTTGTCTCAAGATGCACACCAGTAATGTTGTTTTATAAGGTACGTTACTACGTTTATAAAAATTACTTAAATGTCCAAATTGAACCGTGGCCTAATCCTGGCTTAGTCTAAGGCCATGTGAGTTTTTCCTTCTTCAGTTTTTAAAAAAATCTCCGTCCACATGAAAACGCAAACGCATGCTATGAAGCACTGCTAAGAGCATGCCAAACCAACAGGTGGCGATATAATCTCAACCGTAAAACCATGTTGGCCAATCAGAAGCCTGAAAAAGTTTCCAGTAGGCGGAGATTCAGCGCAGGCTCCAACGTCACAAGCCAAAAACTCAGGTTTCACTGTCTACACAACAACACTGCAACCGGAGTTTTTGAAAATCTTCACCCTGGCAGGAGTTTTCAAAAATGTTCGGTTTCAGTAAACTGGTGCTGCATTTACGTGTGGACAAACGGCCAAACCGCATAGAAAAAGCTGCGGTTTTAAAAATAACTGCGTTCGTGTGGACAAGGCCTTAGCCCTGTCTGTGAAACCAGGCCTAAATGTTGCAGAATGCGGACATTCTAAAATGATCTTTTTTAAACATTGATGTGTTTCAGATATTGCAAACATTCTGAAATGGAAGTTGATTGTTGGAAATGGTGAACCTCATTAGCAGATGTGGCCGTGACTGAATTTGTGACTCATTGTTGGGATGATGTTATGTCAGATACCTTCACAATCTGTCACTGCAGAGATGCTACTTGTGTTTCTTTTTCTGTATGTGAAGTGTTATAACATGTTACCATGGGGATGGTGTTTGTCATCTGCTTAAAATGCTTGCAGCAGAGTTTGTGTTACCGCTGTTTTTTTTCTGTTGCAGTGAGATCATATAACTCTACACCACACACACACACACACACACATTTTCTCTCCGAGTAGAATGCCCCTTTTCTTTATGTAACTAAAGGTCATATTCACAATGTTGTACATTTTCCTGGAAAATATCCTTGTACATATTCTGGAAAATTGTTGTCACAAATTACACTTTGTTCCCTTTAAAGTTATACAAGCTTACTAAATACTAACTGAAAGTATTTAGTATTAAACAATGAATGACTATTGTAATTACTTTTAATAATGTTATTTCTTTTTGTTTTAGGGCTGTTTTTGACTATGGCAACTCTGGGGGAGGAGTCAAGTCCCAGTGTCACCGCCCCTGCTGATACCACAGGCTCCGCCTCCAGTCCACAGGGTGATGCCGTAACCAATGAGCTGCAAGAACTGTCTCTTCAGCGTGCCTCGAACTTGCTTCCTATTCATGAGAGGAAGAATGGTGAGCTTATTGTAATGCAAAAAACGGTTGCATGCAATTATTAAATCTAAGACATAGAACCTTCAATAATTCTGACTGCAGCATTTGTGAACACAGCATTCATAAGCTTTACTTATGTAATAACCAATACCAATATGACAGATGTCCCATTATTTTCTGAATTACAGTAACTTACTCTAGAGAATTTTCTGATGCGTAAATAGTGTTAAAAACATTTAGGATTTTATTTTTAGCCAGATTGTTACTAGGTACAGAGTGCTGGTAAAATCACAGTAATGTACAGTTTAGAGTTGCTTATTGCTTCTATAAATTTACCATTTTTAAAAAATGTATTGTTCAAAATTAGGTCAACATACTGTACGCTGTTTATTTTTATCAAGCAACTTGCATATACTGTATACTGTAGAGTTAAGCTGATGGTCTAAAATTAACTTTTTGCCACACTACCCAATAACAGGTGAATCGAGAAAACTTATTTGTCATAAATATATCTTGTACTCAAATTATTTTTCAGTCATGCTGGAATTATTTTGCTGTTTTTCCTTATGTATTTCTGGCAATCAGTTCAGGTTGTTACTCGTCACATTGTGTCACTCGCTGCATAATACAGTATATGAGATGAGTCCGTCTCCATCGCTCTGTGAAACACCGCCTGTCAGAACAACGTCAGGACTGATTTTGTTCCTCATATTTTTGTCTGGGTGGCTTAATGAGAAGAATTTTTCACATGCAGTATATGTCAGTGTCACTACATGGAGTTATGGAGGAAATAAAACTTAAGAAATTAGGTAAGCTTCTGATGGTCAGTTTTCAACCAAAAATGTAAAAGAAATGAGGTACGATTTATTCTAGATCTAGACAATGCATTTCGTTGCTGGTCTTTTGTAAACCTAGCAGCCAATTGGCAAGCAGTTTTGTTTTCATTTAGTACTTATCGAATACTGATCTTGGACCCTTTGTGTGCAATCACAAAATTTAAAAATAGATTTTTTTTAATAATTGCTAAAAATTATGGTAACACTTTACAATACGGTTCCATTTGTTAACATTAGCTAACTACATTAATTAACTTGATCTAACAATGAAAAATACCTGTGAAGCATTTATTAATCTCAGTTAAAGCTAATTTCACCATTTGATAATACATTATTAGAATCAAAAGTTATTTAATATTATTTAAAGGACCTAAGCTAACATGAACTAAAAATAAAGTTGCGGTTTTATTAAGTAACATTAACAAAGATAAATAAATGCTGTAACAAATGTATTGCTCGTTTTAATGTTAGCTATTGCATTAAAGATAAGAGTTCACCCAAAAATGAAACATTTGTCATCATTTGCTGAACACAAAATAAGGTATTTTAAATAATGTTGGTAACCAAACTTAGTCATTGACTTCCATAGTATTTTTTTCCTTATTATGGAAGTCAGTGGCTACCAGCAACTGTTTGGTTACTAACATTCTTCAAAATATATTTTGTGTTCAGCAGAAGAATGACTCTTAAACAGCTTAAAGGGGTCATATGATGCTTTTTTAAAGATCATTATTTTGTGTATTTGGTGTAACAGAATATGTTGACATATAAAGAATATCTCTTTGGTTTTGAGACTTTAGTCTTTGCAACTTCAGGGATCTTATCTATTCACGAACAGCTTGTAACACTCCAAAGAGAAAGGAAAACTTGAAATCGCATAATATGACCCCTTTAAGGGTGATGACAGAATTTTCATTTTTGGGTGGTTATCCGTTTAAGTAATGGATTGTATTGTAAAGGGTTATCAAAATCAGAACAAATAAATTTACTTTCACTAACATGCACAATTAAGGCATAGACATAATGTTATGATTTCATATGATAGGCTTAGTGTTCTGATCTGCAAACATGCACATGCTCGCACATGGCTAAGCTGATTAACTGTGTTTAGCATATGGTGTCCAGCCCCTGGCTAATAATGGTTTCTAGGGTTATTTTGCATTGCTAATCTTTGTAAACACCCACACTCACATCCCACAAGCTCTAAATATGAAAGACTGAAATTCAGATTAAAAACCTAGTTGTAGAAGCCGTTATCTCTGAGGTGTCACTACTGCCACCCAGTGGATCTTTTCAGTGCTTTGGTTCATTTTATTTATTTTTTTTATCCTGGAAAAGTATTGGGCAGCCTGAAATCACTTACACTATATACACAGTCTGGCAAGTGAGTAGTCATTTAGCAGATGCTTTTAACCAGCCGTGAGCGACCTGATTTAATGTGCCTCGTTGAGGCTAATGGATCGGCCCTAGTGAGAAGGGTCTGGCTGCAGACGTGCACTCTACTCTGTCTGCAATGTCACTTGCATGTTCTGTACAGGAACTGGAAAAATGAGTTGCATAATGTCGTATAAGAGTTGCTTCATTATATGTATGACTTGTAAGACTTTACTCCATTTTTAAAAATGTTCAAAAATCATGTTTTTTTTAATCCTGCATTCCAATTAATATCAAACTGCAGTTGGGTTGTTTTATAATAATAACTACAAAATACAGATAACTAACACAATAAAACAAAATAAAAACATAACACAATAAAAAAAAAAGATTTAAGAAAATTAATAAAAAGAGTTATCTGTTTTTGCAAATAAACTTCATATAATACATATACACATACATATATTCATAGTTTTCATTTTAATTGTAGTTTTTGTGTAAGATTTAGTAATTTGTTCTTTATGGGCTATGTGTCTGTTAGTGTTTTATTTGGGGGTTTTTTTAGATTTCTATTTAGCTTTAAAGGATTAGTTCACTTCTAGAATGAAAATTTCCTGACTGTTTACTCACCCCCATGTCATCCAAGATGTTCATGTCTTTCTTTCTTGAGTCGCAAAGAAATTACGTTTTTTTTTTTTTTTCTAGAGTTATATCTTTTGGGCTTTTTATTCCTTTATCATTTAGACAGGACAGTGGAGAGATGACAGGAAAGTATTAGGTAGAGAGAGGGGAGCGGGACCGGCATAGGACCTTGAGACGGGAATCAAACTCGTGTCGCTGTGGGTGCAGTTGCGCTGTATATGTTGGCGCAGAAATTAAGGTTTTTGAGGAAAACATTCCAGGATTTTTTTTCCATATAGTGGACTTCAATAGGAGCCAATGGGCTGAAGGTCCAAATTACAGTTTCAGTGCAGCTTCAAAGGGCTCTACACGATCCCAGCCGAGGAATAAGGGTCTTATTTAGCAAAACGACCAGTCATTTTCTAAAAAAACAAACAAATTGATATGCTTTTTAACCACAAATGCTCATCTTGCACTATCTCGAGCCTCACACATTATGTAATCACGCACACGTGATGTAGGCGGAAGTACCGACCAAGTGTTTACAAAGCGAACGTGCAAAGAAAGTCAAACGCCCTTTACAAGAAAAGGTAAAACAACGATGTCAGACAATTTTGAAATTGGAGGAGAAAATTTGTTTTTCACCCTACCCTACCTTTTTGAACCGAAAAACAGACAAATAAATAACCACACGTGACCTTTCCAACGTGATTATGCAATGCGTGAAGACGCACATGTGCATCGCAGAGCTAGTGCAAGATGAGCATATGTGGTTAAAAAGTATATATATTTTTTATTTTTTTTTTATTTTTTAGAAAATGACCGATAATTTTGTTAGATAAGACCCTTAGATAAGAGCCCTTTGAAGCTGCATTGAAACTGCAATTTGAACCTTCCACCCGTTGGCTGCCATTATAATCCACTATATGGAGACAAATCCTGGAATGTTTTCCTCAAAAACCTAAATTTCTTTGCGACTGAAGAAAGAAAGACATGAACACCTTGGATGACATGGGGGTGAGTAAATTATCAGTAATTTTTGATTCTGGAAGTGAACTTCTCCTTTAAAGAAATAGTTCACCCAAAAATGAAAATTTGCTGAGAATTCACTCACCCTCAGGCCATCCTGAGGGCCATAGATGAGTTTGTTTCTTCATTGGAACTGATTTGGAGAAATGTATCATTACATCACTTGCTCATCGATGGATTCTCTGCAGTGAATGGGTGCCGTCAGAATGAGTCCAAACAACTGATAAAAACATCACGATAATCCAGAAGACTCCAGTCATTAATTAATGTCTTGTGAAGCAAAAAGCCAAAAGACATTTTTAACTTAAAACCATTGCTTCCAGCTATTCAGCTAAAATATGAGTCCTCTATCCATAATATTGCTTTCTCCAGTTATCTTGTCTGAATCAGGAGAGAAATATGCACAATCAAGCCCGCTTACAAGCCAAAAACCATCTTAAGAATGACTTTAAAACATCTTAATGGTGGATTTGTTTACAAACACACTGCTCTTAAATTTATAAGACATTAACTGACGGACTGGAGTCGTGTGGATTGCTTTTGGATTATTGTGATGGTTTTATTTGGATTCTCATTCTGATGGCACCCATTCACTACAGTAGATCCATTTTGTCCATATAATAATTCTATTTTATTTAGTTTCAGCATTATCTCAGTTAACAAACAATTGTTTTAATTGTTTTAGTGTTGTTTTAGTAACACTGATGAGGGACTCCATTTGTAACTAATGATGCAGGAGACAGGACTGTCTTCATTTATTAATTGAAATGCATTTCGTCATTTCTGTCACCCTTGAGCCATCACATTTTCTTAAGTGCTAAGTTTATCTATAAAATGCACGCATCTTTCTTGATTTGTCTCCTCCAAGGTTATTTTACACCCTCACACTTCGGCGTGTAACCAAATGTGCTACAGGAATAAGTCTGCGCCACATTTGCTAAAAAAGGCTCCTAAAACACCTGCCAAACTGAGCGATTTTACACCTTAACGGTGAGGTGTGGCTGTCAGACAGACTTTGGACGCATTACCATAAATACAGCAGCTTTAAATAGCTGCACCAGGCAATTGTGATGTTCTCCATGCAGCTGCCAGAAATCTGCACATTTTTAGGAAGTAATTTTTCACAGATTTTAATTTCAGCCATATATTCATATTGAGAAACACACTTCTGTGACTGCGAATGTGCGTTTGTGTGTGTCATTCTGTCAGCAGAGAGAGGTCATTGAGTGCACAGTGGGCTGGTTTAATAAAGCACACACTACTCAGCACAAATGTGTGTGTGTGTGTGTGTGTGTGTGTACTGAATGACTTGAGGAACAGCTGTGGTTGTGCAGTAGTGCCGTCACACACACACACACACACACACACCTTTCCCTGCTGATAACTTCAGTCTCCATGCTGCTTCTGCAACAGCAGGAGCTCTGGATCTTTGATGTGGCTGTTTCTTCTCATCAGATATATTCCTTCTTATATTTTATTTATTTCTTTTCCATCATCCTCCACTCTCTTTTTCTCTCATCTGGATTCCTGTTAGCAGATCAGCAGTTCTGAGTGAATGA
This sequence comes from Sinocyclocheilus anshuiensis, assembly GCF_001515605.1. Lineage (NCBI taxonomy): Eukaryota > Metazoa > Chordata > Actinopteri > Cypriniformes > Cyprinidae > Sinocyclocheilus > Sinocyclocheilus anshuiensis. The sequence goes on from NW_015544145.1 coordinate 151,736, forward strand.
CTGAAACAGGTGAAATATGAAAGACACAAAGGCTGAATTAAGTTTTTGGAGTCTAGAAACTAGAAACTTCAGGAAAAGCGCTATAGCACTTCTTTTTGACCTTTTGGAACCTTTTGTAAAAACCTGACCACCATGCTGGACACCAGCTCGTGGCTCCACGCCAGCCCCGCCCCTTTAGGATCTGCTCCAATCAGCCGCGTCGTGAAGAAACAAGCCGTCCGATTGGACCGTGAGTGGTGTGCCTACCTGAGTCTGAGAGAAGGTGTGGAGTCATGTTGCATGTGTGTGTTCAGACCAACAAACATACTTAAAGCCTTTAGCGAGCGTTTGAAAAGACCCCTAAGTCAATTAAACTTTGATTAGCTCGACCCGCACCATTTGTGTTACAGATATTATTGAGATCTCAAATTGTGTGGCTTTGTGGGGTGTGCTATTACTGTTTTAAGCTTTTAGACTTACAATATTGGCCTGATAGATGATAAAAAATGGAGAAAAAAAATCACATAAACCTGTGGGCCAGCAAGCTACCACACGGAACATTTAGAACACTATAGCAACTGCTTGGCAACACCCTGGCAACCAACTTAGCATAGTGGTGTTGAGTTTTACAGTGTTATTTTATTATTATTTATATACTGTTACATTTATCAGTATCTTGAGTTATATTTCAGTTTTTTTTAGTTTGTTTTAGTAATTTTCTTGCTAATTTTTAAGTTTGTTACATTTCTCATGTTTGAAATGATTAATTTTTAAATTAACAAAATAAATTAATTCATATATGAAGCTTGAATTTTTATTTATTTATAGATTTTTGCAGTTTTAGTAAGTTAAGCTTACGTGTATTTCAGTTAGTTGCCAAAGCTATTTTTCTCATTTTATTTTAGTTTTTTAGTTTAGTTTTTAATCTAATATTTCTGTTTTATTTTATTTCAGCTTTATTTCAATCACAAATAAATAAATAATAAAAAATAATAATATTAGTTAACAATAACAACACTGCAACATGGTTTTATTAGCATATAATGGTACATCGTTTTGTGTAAACCAGTGTTTCTCAATCCTGGTCCTGGCTCCTGGGCGCCCAGGACCAGGGTTGAGAAACACTGGTGTAAACTATACTTGTGCCACCAATGAAGTCTTGCTTAAGGGATTGTGCACCCAAAAAATGAAAATTCTGCCATCATTTACTCTTTTTCTGAACACAAAAGAAGATATTTTGAAGAATGTGTGTAACTAAACAGTTGATGTACCCCATTGACTTCCATAGTATGGAAAAAAATGCCATGGAAGTCAGTGACTACCATCAACTGCTTGGTTCCCAACATTCTTCAAAATATCTTCTTTTGTGCTCAGCAGAAGAAAATAAATTCATACAGGTTTGGAACAACTTGAGGGTGAGAAAATGATGACAGGAATTCAATTTTGAGATGCACTCATCGACTAAGTGTGTTGAAAGAGTTTAAACTTCCTGTGGATTAGCAATCAGATGTAATTAGATCAAATGCGAGCAGTGATGTTGTATTATTGAATATTTTATAAGCTAGTGAGACTTGTAAACAGCAGGCATGATCCACTGAGCTGTTTGCACGTGTTTGTGTGATTGTGCGTGCTGTGCGTGGTATGCCATGGGTGATAAGGGAACCAGAGCGATGACGTTCCCAAGAAGCATCAGCTCATGCACACACACAAACACACACATGCTTGAACAGCACATTTAGGTGTCCTGCAGGTCGCAATTTGAGACATGAGGTGTAATTTACAGTGATATCCTCAATAACTCAGCAGCAGCTAAGCGGCCTGCCACACAGATTGAGTGTCAGGTACAGTATGACTGTGAGGACTCAAATAGAAACACATGGAGAACAAGCTACCGAGAAAGTTGGAGGGATTCCAAATAGAGCCCGATCGATATATTGTTTTGCCGATATTATCGGCCGATATGAGCCTTGTTGCCGATATATCGGTATTGGTACTGCATGTTTGTCACACTTTAATGTTTCAGATCATCAAACAAATTTAAATATTAGTAAAAGATAACACAAGTGAACACAACATGCAGTTTTTAAATGAAGGTTTTTATTATTAAGGGAAAACAAAATCCAAAACTACATGGCCCTGTGTGAAAAAGTGTTTGCCCCCGGGCCAACACTTTTTCACACCACTGTATATATTCTGTTTATGTATGTACTGTATTCTATATAGAGTACCAGGCAAATGTGTGGACACACGAATGGGAAAGTGTCCAAACTTTTGACTGGTACTGTACTATAATATACACAAAGAATAAATCTTTTTTTACTCCCTAATATCGGTATCGGCCCCAAAAAAAACATATCGGTCGGGCTCTAATTCCAAACGCACCATAAGATGTGCATTGTGAGCTTAGTTTAACTGTGAGATTTGTAGTGACAAGCACAAAGTAAAACAACTAATTTACAAGGGTCAGATCAGTTTATGTCCTGGCATTGTTGAATTCTTGATCTTGATCGTTTGACAGATGGGTAACACTTTATTTTGGGGACCAATTCTCACTGTTAACTAGTTACTTATTAGCATATTACTAGCATATTGGCTGTTAATTGTACTTATAAAACACATATTAATGTCTTATTCTGCATGATCATATTTTAAATCCCTTGATGCTACCTCATACCTACACTTAAAGGGATAGTTCACCCAAAAATGAAAATTTGTCATCATTAGAAACTCGTACAGGTTTAGAACGCCATGAGGCTGTGTAAATTATGACAACATTTTAATTTTTGGGGTAAACCATTCCTTTAACAACTACCTACTATTAATCAGCAGCAAGTAAGGAGTTTATTAATTTTTGTGGTTGCTTTTATTTTAGCATTATTCAGTTCAAGAAGAAAAATATACTGCTTCGTTAAATAATAATTTTAATATTGTAGTTTCATATATTCGACAATTTCTCCATTTAACTGTGTGGCAAATGTTTTCATGGCATATAATTACATATATAAAATATAATCTATACTACTTTTCACATTTTACCCATGTAATATTTATTTAATATTTACAAATAAATTACATATTTTATATGTAAATATGTAAGAAAATGGGTAAACACATGGGTAAAAGCCATAAAACTATGTTAAACCGTGTTAAACTATTGTAAATGTGCCTTAATGGATTATTTAGCAGCATTGTTCAACATTTTATTTGGGGAAATGACAATGATAGAGCAGAAGTTACAGCCTGATAGAGCCTAGTTAGGATGCGCATCCCTTTATTTTCCTCTTTTGTTCTCACTCTTCAGGTCTCTGAGGATGGCATTACATTGCTATATCAATGTGGATGATGTGTTTTGGCAGTAGTTTGTGCTGCAGTATCTCACTCTGACACTGAAGGAAAACTCACACATCACACACATACACACACAATTTTCCCGGACCAACTTTAGATCCCTAATACTGCAATTATGAGTCATTGGCCTCAATTCTCTTGCTTACAGTGGGTGCGACAATCGTTAACTTACAACGTTGAGGTTTAGAGTGTATGTTAGTTCCTCCTGAAACGCTTGTACACACCTCCTGCCAGCCATCTCAATTTCTCCACCTTTAGTGGCCTCACGCCAGATCAAAATTCAGCAGCCCCATCAGCTGTTGTGATGACCTAAAGCCAGATCACTATTTAGCAGCTCACTGGCTCTATTCCACAACACAAACAGCATGTGAACAGGTGCTATAATAAATGTACCCGTGCTGACAGGTTCAGACCTCAACAACATCTGCCATGTTCAAAAACACATCTTCTGGCTTTTATAATTGTCAGATGAGTGATAAAATGCTTTTGTAAGGAGATTTCATTTCAAACTATGCTACCAGTTGATGTCACAAGTACATATCATTACCATCAAAATGTTTTACAGTAATGACTGCCGTTTTATACTTTTTCTCATACTTGTGCAAGACCTAATTTGTAGAAATATGTATTGATATACTATTGATATTAAGAGTATTATGAATTATTATGTGTGTTCATATCAATACTATATATAGAGCTGCATGATTAATCGTTAAAAGATCGCAATCTCGATTCAAACACCCACGCAAACCCATTTTTAAATGACAAGGATTCGCCAGTGTCTATTAAACCTTTGAAGAAAAAAAACACAACTATTAAATCTGCGTTCGCGTTTCCGCTGACACAGAGAGCAGACATTTAACATGTTTGGGTAAGAAACAGCTTCACAAACTACACAGTATTATTTCTGTCATATAGTCATTCATATTATCACAGAATTACTGGGATGAAAGTTTACAGTTGAGATATAAACATTGATGTCTATGGTAGAGATCAAAATAGATCAAATTTATAAATAAAAAAAAAATCTAAAATCCCCTTTTGAAAGTAACTGGTGCTTCAAATAATGTGTCGATTGCATTGTGGCTGTTAAAACATTTATTCGTCATTGAATCTTTCATTTAAGAGATTCGTTCAAAAACGCTGATTCATCCAGTAATAAAACAAGTGAAGTATTTATGAGTGAGTAGGGATTTCGATTCGATTTTCCACTGTATTTTTTGTCAAAAAATATATTATTTTACAATGTATTTGAAATTTCAGCAAATTTGAGTGCACTTTGTTTTACTGTGGTGCTATTTTCCATTAACTACATTAGTTAACATTTAAGCTATGTGTTCATTTCAACATTTACTAATATATCTATCTATATATATATATCTACATATTATTTAATGGACCTAATAACAGTGAACTAGTGATGTGTGGAATTTTTTTTACCAAAACAGAAATTAAAGTTTTCATTTAGTCAAAATCCAAATCCGAAATTAAAGATTAAGAATAAATAAAGAAAAAAAATATTCAATAAGCAACACTATATAAACATTTAAATTGCAAATTAAACACTTTTAAATGGACTGCAGCAATAATATTTTGATATATTAACATGTTTAATAATTCATTCAAATTAATGAAACGCTTTTAAATAGACTGCAGCAATAATATTTTGATATATATATATCTATATATAT
>NW_015544145.1:156850-160850 GCF_001515605.1 Sinocyclocheilus anshuiensis
AGTTGTAATTCTTGGCTGAATATCTCTAGCAGGATGTAAATATGAACACAGTTTGGATTAAATAAAAGTACAGCCAAATTGTATTTCCTGTATAGACTTTACTGTACAATGACTTGATGACTTAATGTTTTCTAACGTGAGTTAGATCTAGTAACATCTTACAGTGAGTGAACAAAATATTTTTAAAAACATTCATTAATGTTTGTGAATGCTTTTAAATAAGTATAAAGAATGTCATTGGTTTTGTACATTTAAGTTTTGTTTAACGTTTATTAATAAAAATGTTGTTCAATTAGCATGTTTTTGTGTTTTGCTTTGGTACCGAAATTGGTACCGAGAACCGTGGATTTTCACTGGTATCGGTACCGAATACTGACATTTTGGTACCGTGACAACACTAACTGGTATATTTGTAGCAGTAGCTAACAATACATTGTATGGGTCAAAATAATTGATTTTTCTTTTATGCAAAATATCATTAGAATATTAAAGATCATGCGCCATGAAAATATTTTGTAAATATCCCGTAAATATATCAAAACTTAATTTTTGATTAGTGATATGCATTGCTAAGAACTTCATTTGGACAGCTTTAAAGGCAATTTTCTCAGTATTTAGATTTTTTTTGCACCCTCAGATTCTAGATTTTAAAATAGTTGTATCTCGGCCAAATATTGTCCTATTCTAACAAACCATACATCAATGGAAAGCCTATTTATTCGGCTTTCAGATCTATACATTTCAAATAAAAAAAATTGAGCCTTATGACTGGTTTTGTGGTCTAGGGTCACATATATGACATATTTTGCAACATTTCTTGACGAAATTGTTTAAATATTTGTTTACATGATCGACAGTTTTTTCAGCTTGTTCTGACAGCTCTTATTGTGATTCCTCTAACATCTCAATTCGTACATGTTGACTCTATGCCAATGCCGGGGAGCAAATGTGTCAAAATGTCAGATGCGAGAACCAAAACCACAGTGAGAGATGGCTCGATTAACCTGGTAGAGCCCATTCCTTCTGTGGTGGTGTTTAGTTGCGTGTTTGTTACATGAACAGCTTGGTTTTGCATTCTCGTAGATGTTTGAAGCGAGATGATACCAAAATACTATTCTGAGGCTTTACATTTTTATCCACCAGAAATGTTTCAGTAAAGCCTTTGACACACAGCAAGCATTTTCCATTGCGCTACTGTTGGTATTTCTTCTAGTGGAAGAGATAGTTGCTTGACTTTCTGTTTTGGGGGCCTTGATGGATATTTGTTCGCATAATGACAATTATATTATTGTAAGTTAATTTATATATGAGCCAGTAAGCAGTGTGCTGTCTCTTTGTGGCTTTACTGGTAAATCAATTGATCAAGCGAATATTTTGTTGTGACTGTACCCAGGGGCGCTGCTAGCAATTTTGGGCCCTATGAAAGAATATGAGGTTGGGCCCCCTACCGCACCAAACATACACTATATTGCCCAAAGTATTGGGAAAACTAAAAAAACTCATCACCAAACACCAATGACTTGTACATATGCGTACAATCATTTTAGACACTTCCAAAACTGTGGCAACAAAGATGGAAATAACATTTTTAAATACATGAATTATGTTTCCATCTTTGATGCCACAGTTTTGGAAGTGCCTTTTTCTGTTCTAAAGAAGGGGGTGTCCCAATACATTTGTCCATATGTACACTGTTAGACTTTTTATTGTATTTTTGCGGTAACTTACTGGCAGCACTATTGCCAGTAAGTTACTGTAACTACCCCTTTACAGTAGCTTATCGCAAGTTCATTTTACAGTATGATGGCCTTACCACAATTTCATTTTACAGTAAAATACCCTTACCGCAACTTAATTTTACAGTACTGTATCCTTATATCCTTACTGTAACGTAGTTTTACAGTATAATAATAGTACAGTAATTTTACTGTAATTTATTTTACACTATTTATTTTATAAAACCTTTGAATATTTTACATGAATCCCATTGAATTTAATAAATTTCAAATAAGTGACCTGAGTCCATGTACAACAGTATATTTTTTTATTCACGGTCACTGTTAAATGCATCCAATACATTACTATTCTGGAACATTACAAAAAAAATAGAGAACTGAATTCATAACAACAAATCAAAGCAGAGATCATGACAATATTGCAACAAAAAGAAATATGGCAACAAGCATCCCAGTTGGTCTTGGCTGCATGGCCTCCATAACCACTGACAGCAGATATGAAACAAAACAGAGGGGAAATGTGTGAGAAATGGTCATGAGTTTATCTCATCTAAATTTGTTCATGGACAGACAAGGTAACAACTTGTGCAACAGCAGTTATTCCCAGTATAGTACTGTATTCTGCTCTGTGTGAGACCTTGGCTTATTGGCTGATGGCTGGTAGGATACCTGCACCAAAGAGGAACCAGCCGCTCACAGCTGATTGATTATTATGGATCACATCGCCGATGATTGCAACTACACATTCACACAAACAACCGCTCCCAATACTTACATTGTATGACCTCAATATCACAAAATTATTGTAGACAAAAATTTACAACAGATTGCAAGACCAATAGTAATTTAGCACTTGGTGAAGATGAACAAGTTTCTACATTAATGTCACATTATTTCTAATGCTGATTTTAAGATTTCAGTAGTTCAGCCTTAAAACTTTTCCTATGCTAAAAACATTTCTTCCTATCCTGTGCAGAGACTATCAGTAATTCATAAGTATAAGTAAGTTTGTTTGCTTAAATCATTTTTGTTCAAGTAATGGTTTGTGTTTGGGGCAGTGTGACGAGAGGGGCGGGGCCGAGAGCCGTGGGAACGGAGCGAGGCCGGTGGAGTAATTACTAATGAGCGACACCTGCGCCACTCACCGGTCTCGAGTCTCACGGAGGAGCTCCGGAAGGATAAAAAGGAGGAGTGACGACAGTGAAAGGGGAGAGAGGACCAGGCCTGGAGTTTATTTTGTGTTTTGGTTTTGTTTGTGCGCGACAGTCGTCCGCGAGGGGCTGTCGCGCTGTTTTGTGTATATTTTTAAAGCTTGTTTAAATGTCCGCCGGTTCCCGCCTCCTTCTTCCGACCTACAAACGTTTGTTACAGGCAGTATTTTTTTGTTTGTTTGTTTATTTTTTATTTCTATTGTATTTTTTTGGGGGGTTTAGTTTTCATTTCATGATATCATTTTTAGTTTAGTATTTTTTTTCTATAGTTTTGTTTCTCACACAAATATTTGGTGCAAAAATAATTTTCACTCAGAAATTGCTTGTAAATCTCACAAATTACAAAGTAACGGCAAGTGACACACTGAATTAAACATGAATTTTGAAGTAGAAAGATTGAGCTAGTATTTTCTTGTTAAACATACACCAAATATATTTTATTTACAACTTTCAACTTGGTATCTAGTGGCATTTTCATTTAATGCAGGCAGGTTGAAAAAAGTTTAATGTTTTCTAACATACCACATAACCAAAAAAAAATTACATTTCAGTTTTGGAGTCATTTTACACTGTTAGACTTTTTATTGTATTTTTGCGGTAACTTACTGGCAGCACTATTGCCAGTAAGTTACTGTAACTACCCCTTTACAGTAGCTTATCGCAAGTTAATTTTACAGTATAATGCCCTTACCGCAATTTCATTTTACAGTATGATGGCTTAACCACATTTCATTTTACAGTAAAATACCCTTACCGCAACTTAATTTTACAGTACTGTATCCTTATATCCTTACTGTAACGTAGTTTTACAGTATAATAATAGTACAGTAATTTTACTGTAATTTATTTTACACTATTTATTTTATAAAACCTTTGAATATTTTACATGAATCCCATTGAATTTAATAAATTTCAAATAAGTGACCTGAGTCCATGTACAACAGTATATTTTTTTATTCACGGTCACTGTTAAATGCATCCAATACATTACTATTCTGGAACATTACAAAAAAAATAGAGAACTGAATTCATAACAACAAATCAAAGCAGAGA
>NW_015544145.1:161036-163607 GCF_001515605.1 Sinocyclocheilus anshuiensis
TCCATTAATTGCCTGAATGTACAATCACATTAAAGAGTCACTTTATGGTCCTTCAAACTTAAAGTTTGAACTTTTTTTTTTTTTTAAGTGTTTTAAAGTATCTTTTTAGTTGTGACAGCTCTTGATCCAAGGAATATGAGTGTGTATCAGGTACTGTAACATTTGTATTGTTTGTAAATATTAGCGCAAAACAGGCTTTTGAGTCAATCTAGAAGTACTCTTGAAGAATACAGTATTATAACCAAAATGAATACTAAATCAAGGTACATAAATGGCTGTCATCAAATTCTCAGAAATATTTTAATCCAATTAAATCGTATGGAAACTGGAATCAGAATAAGAGGATAAGAATAATTGTGAATCAAACTGAATTGAATCAAGATCAGAACTGAATTAAGAGCTTGTGAATCAAATGGAATTATGAAATCTCTATCAATCCCCAGCCCAACATATGAGTGATCATATAAAAAATAATAAAAACGTACAAAGCCAAAGGTGCCGTGATTCTAGGTGGCCCTTAAAAGAGTCTCTGGGGTGTAGTTGGCTCCTGCTGACACAAGAAAAAGGGAGGAAAAGAGGAAACATCAGAGAGATATTGCATATCTATGGTGTTGGATGCTTGATCATATATATATATATATATATATATATATGTTACAATCAACACTGAAAAAATAGAGAAGAGAATATATACAATAGAATGTAAAAAAAAATAATTAATATGAAACTTAAGAGAACACTGACTTTGATGAGACTTTGCTTCTATTAACAAACAAGAAGCCATAATGAATGAATTTTCTTTCTTGAATTAATTTATTATAATTTTACTTGAATATATATATTTTTTTCTTTGGTATATGCACTGGCGTAAATGTTTTATTTACGAGAGAGAGAGAGAGAGAGAGCGAGCGCGCGACATATACCCATCTCGCGCACGCGAGAGAGAGAGAGAGAGAGAGAGCGAGCGCTCGTGCTATTTCAAATGACGTCACACATATTTAACGGTATTCATTTAACTGAGGAGTAAAATATACCATAACTAGCAGTAAAAAAGTCAAAAAATAATTGTTTGTGTAAATACTACACATCTATACTGGAAAGGCAGTCAGTCCGTTGCAGGACAATTGAATGAGTTTCATGAAAGCGGCAGTTTTTGAGGAAAACGAACTTTTGCTTGGAGACTGTTGTCCCAACTGCCTTAAGATCATTAACAAGCTCCTCCTGTGTAGTTCGGGGCTGATCCCTCAACTTTATCATGACCATCCTTTCCTCATAAGGCGAAATCTTGCATGGAGCACCAGACAGAGGGCGATTGATGGTTATTTTGTATTTCTTCCATTTCCGAATATTCACACCAACAGTTGTCTCCTCCTCACCAAGCTTCTTGCTGATGGTCTTGTAGCCCATTCAAGCCTTGTGCAGATCTACAATCTTGTCTCTGACATCCTTTGACTGCTCTTCCTAGTAATAGCCTATAATTAGATTTGATATTTACTTTCTTCATATTTTTTAATTTAATTGATATTGATAATGGCTTACGTTTTAAAAGTAAGTGAAAAGTACTTACCACAGGAAAACTTGCAGCTGACCTCTGGCGACACAAGCCTCAGTTTATATAACCTCTGCCAGGTTGTTGCGCGGGCTTTGCGTGCGAATAAAATGTACATTTTGTGGGGTGTAAGCAAAGTTTATATATTTTAGACTAATCTGTGTTCCACTTGGGCACGTATCCAATCTGTGGGAGCCAGAATTCTTGCTGGTTGGGGGGATCAAATACTTATTTTACTTACTGAAATGCAGGTCAATTTATAACCTTTATATAATGTTTTTTTTTTTTATATTCTGTCTCTATCCGTTAAAATAAACCTACCATAAAAATTATAGACCCTTAATTTGTTTGTAAGTGGTCAAACTTACAAAATCAGCAGGGGATCAAATAATTATTTTCCCCACTGTACAATCACATTAAAGAATAACTTTATGGTCCTTCAAACTTAAACTTTTTATTTTTTTGGCAGTGATTTAAAGTATCTTTTTAGTTGTGACAGCTCTTGATCCAAGGAATATGAGTGTGTATCAGCTACTGTAACATTTGTATTGTTTGTAAATATTAGAGCAAAACAGGCTTTTGAGTCAATCTAGAAGTACTCTTGAAGAATACAGGATTATAACCAAAATTAATACTAAATCAAGGTACATAAATGGCTGTCATCAAATTCTCCGAAATATTTTAATCCAATTAAATTGTATGGAAACTGGAATCATATGGAATCAGAATAAGAGAATAAGAATAATTGTGAATCAAACTGAATTGAATCAAGATCAGAACTGAATTAAGAATTAAGAGATCAAATGGAATTATGAAATCTCTATCAATCCCAACATATGAGTGATCATATAAAAAATAAAAAATAAACTTACAAAGCCGAAGGTGCCGTGATTCTAGGTGGCCCTTAAAAGAGTCTCTGGGGTGTAGTTGGCTCCTGCTGACACAAGAAAAAGGGAGGAAAAGAGGAAACATCAGAGAGATATTGCATATCTCAGGTGTGGGATGCTTGATCATATATATAT
>NW_015544145.1:163893-164141 GCF_001515605.1 Sinocyclocheilus anshuiensis
GTCATGGCGTCAGAAGGGTGATGGTGATTACACGTGATTTTAAAGGTGCTGTATGTAGGATTGACATCGAGTGGTTGAACTAGGTATTGCAGTCCAAATTCAAAATATTGGAGAGGGTTTTTTCACCCGGCCCCCCCTCCTCATCCTCCTCAGACACGCAGGTTGCCAGATTGATGACACCAACAGGAACGAGCGCACTTGACGATGAATGAAATGAATGAAATGAAGTTTTCCGCCAACTGGCAACC
>NW_015544145.1:166532-168045 GCF_001515605.1 Sinocyclocheilus anshuiensis
CTGATAGTTAAAACATACTTACAAAGCCAAAGATGCTCAGTGCTGTGGCTCCTAAAATAGCCTTTGGGGTGTAGTTAGCTCCTGTTGAAACAAGCAAAAGAGAGAAAAAGAAGAATCATTATTTTTCGTCAGTGATTATTGACTAATCACTATATGTTATGAACATGATAAATCATAGATCTAGAATGACTGCTAGATTGATCACTTACACAATCAGATTACAATCAACACTGAAAAAAGAGAGAAGAGAATATATACAATAAAATGTAAAAAATAATTAATATGAAACTTAAGAGAACACTGACTTTGATGAGACTTTGCTTCTATTAACAAACAAGAAGCCATAATAAAGAATGCATTTTCTTTCTTGAATTAATTGATTATAATTTTACTTGAATATATATATATATTTCTTTGATATATGCACTTGCGTAAATGTTTTATTTACGAGAGAGAGAGCGCGCGACATATACCCATCTCGCGCACGCGAGAGAGAGAGAGAGAGAGCGCTCGTGCTATTTCAAATGACGTCACACATTTAACGGTATTCATTTAACTGAGGAGTAAAATATACCATAACTAGCAGTAAAAAAGTCAAAAAATAATTGTTCGTGTAAATACTACACATCTATACTTGAAAGGCAGTCAGTCCGTTGCAGGACAATTGAATGAGTTTCATGAAAGCGGCAGTTTTTGAGGAAAACGAACATTTCCCTCAGACTGTCCTAGTAATAGCCTATAATTAGATTTTATATTTACTTTCTTAATATTTTTACATTTCATTGATATTGGTAATGGTTTACGTTTTAAAAGTAAGTGAAAAGTACTTACCACAGGAAAACTTGCAGCTGACCTCTGGCGACACAAGCCTCAGTTTATATAACCTCTGCCAGGTTGTTGCGCGGGCTTTGCGTGCGAATAAAATGTAAATTTTGTGGGGTGTAAGCAAAGTTTATATCTTTTATTTTTTAATAATTTTAAAAATGCATTTATTTCACCACACTTGTGCTTACCCAGACATTATATTGAGAATGCAGATTCATGTTTTTCATCTGCAGAACAATTTACAGTAGCACTACTGCTTTTGAGCAAACAGTAAAGTACCGCAAATTCCCATATACAGTAAATTACTGTAAATGGCATTAAAATACCCATAATTCAGTGCATATTACAGTAGTTAACCGTAAAACATATATATGGTAGTTTACTGGGCTTTTTTGCGGTAAGTAACTGTAAAATTACAGCAAAGTCTAACAGTGTATGTACAAGTCATTGGTGTTTGGTGATGAGTTTTTGGCTCAAGGTCTGCATTTAAAGTCACACCAGAGGTGTTCAGATGGGATTAGGACTTGGCTTTGTGCAGACCAGTCAAGTTCTTCCACACTGACTGAATCAATCTTTTTTTTTTAAACCTTGCCTTATACACAGAGGCATTGTCGTGTTAGAATAGAAAAGGGTCCTGTTCAAACTATTGGTATAAAATTAGAAGCACACAATTCCCTAGAATATCATT
>NW_015544145.1:168774-174404 GCF_001515605.1 Sinocyclocheilus anshuiensis
TGAATAAAATTTAAATTTTGTGGGGTGTAAGCAAAGTTTATATATTTTATTTTTTAATCATTTTAAAAATGCATTTATTTCACCACACTTGTGCTTACCCAGACATTATATTGAGAATGCAGATTCATGTTTTTCATCTGCAGAACAATTTACAGTAGCACTACTGCTTTTGAGCAAATTCCCATATGCAGTAAATTACTGTAAATGGCATTAAAATACCCATAATTCAGTGCATATTACAGTAGTTAACTGTAAAACATATATATGGTAGTTTACTGGGCTTTTTTGCGGTAAGTAACTGCAGAATTACAGCAAAGTCTAACAGTGTATGTACAAGTCATTGGTGTTTGGTGATGAGTTTTTGGCTCAAGGTCTTCATTTAAAGTCACACCAGAGGTGTTCACACTTAATCAGTTATATTAATAGATATGCTTCACTGCATGGGGCAAACAAAAAAATCTATAAATAATAGTCCATTTTAAAATAAAATAATATCCTAAAATAATGAATAGGATACCCCATAACACCAGCATTTCCAGCAGTATCCAACATTTCTCAATCATGAGCTTACTCAGCTAAATGTGACTATTAGCTTAACAGCTGTATTCCTTGTATGCTAGCTACCTATGCACATACAGCATACAATGTTAAAAATGTTCTACATTATGAACCTTAACCCAGAAACCTTTAGCTTCATACACTGTAGATAATTGTGACCTGCCTGTGGAAACCCAACTAAAGTATTTTTTTTAAACAGTGGATGAGTAACTCACTCATTGATTTGCTTAATAAAAGCCTCCTTTGAGATCGTTTTGAAAGACATGTTTATTGTGTATTATTTTCAACGTGTTTATTGCTAAGTTGGCAAAATAGAAGAGCAGCCATAAATTCGTGAGCAGTGTATCTGCTTGCCATGACAACCTCACGCGCTTCTCTATGCTTATCTGCTGCTGCTCTATGTAATCACAGTGCGAATTTGTAGATTTTCTATAGCAAAACTAAAATGTGTTTAAAAGTGCGACTGACCAAATCGTCCGGCTCGGTTTGCCCTCCTCGAACTCGAAGACATCTCTAATTTGACAGTTTACCATCTGATCTCACTCAGTGACTCTAGGCTACGTAGGACGGGACGAAACCATGCAGTGAATGTGGGGAGATAATTTTGCTGGAAATGCAGAAATAAGCCGTAATTTTGTTTTATTTGTAACTCTTTGGTAGATACATTTATAATTTCTATTACATTACTACTACTACTGTTACTACTAATAAAACAGATCTCTGGGGGCCCCAAAAGTGGGTGGGCCCTTAGAATCGTCCTAACTTTCCCCCCCCATTAGCGGCGTCCCTGACTGTACCTTTGAGGTTTCAGTCCAACCCCAGATAACCTGTAAAGATGTTTGCTTGAAGTAGTATACATGTCTAAACCTTGTATATTGTGTTTTACACGGTAGATGTGCCAGGATCTTTTTTTATATGTGTTTCTTCTTGGTTTAATCACTATTTAGATTCAAACACTCATTTAATAGAATTGACAGTCTTTCTTCCTGTGGTAAGCCGTGGAAACATCTCGCACACTTCTGTTTTAAATTGAATGCAGAAACAGGAAGAGGAAGTATATTGTAGTCTGTACTCTCTTCTCTCTGACTGATAAGCTCTCTGCCGGCTGTCAGGAAGAGCTTGTTCGAGAGGAGGATGAAGGAGACCGATCGAGCTGCTCGCTGGGTATTTTATCAACTTCTGTGTCTTCTGTCATGCTGTATTTTTTTACGTTTATAGCGTGCTGTCTCCCTAACATGCAAATATTGATGCATTAGAATAGTAATGAACTACAGTGAAGTCATTTCCTCACAGTAACTGTTGTGTCTGTTTGTACACAGTAAGTGTTTTCATTGCACAAGACAGGTCTGTTAGCATCATACTAGCACTCTTATCTTTTTTACTGGGTTTGAACTCTTTGAAATGTTTCATTTCATGTATATGTATGTATAGTTTTTTATTTGTGCACATTTGATGTGCATAGTTGATTTTGCTCTTCTGAAACCAACCAACCAATCAATCTATTGTTGTGTAACAGTGCAAAATTATGTCCCAAGAATGAGTATTTGTAAACCTCTTTGTAAACCTGTTGGGCAGTCAGAGTTGAATTAGTAATTTTGCCCAGCTTTCATCCTTGATAGTTGACTAAATGTCTTCATCTTTGACTTGATTTCTTGTTTTCTTCTAGTGCTCCAACTCAAACTTCAGCAGAGACGGACTCGAGAAGAACTGGTTAACCAGGGGATCATGCCACGTAAGGAGCACTCACACTCTCCTACTAGTACTAGTTAATAATCTGTTGCTACTAGGCAGTTCTGTTAGCTTGTAGATTTGAGGATCTCAGACGTTCTGTAGCACATCCCGGTTGTTCCTTTGGTCTGATTTTGAAGACATTTTCCTTCCTTGAACAAGATTCGTCCTACACCTGGTTCATGGTTTTCATCTTTATGTGAGTCTGGGTGAAATGTAGATGCCTTGTGGTTAGACCTAGTAGGCATAGCTAGTCTCGCTCATCCTGTCTAAGATTCTGATTTGGTTTGGTAAACATAAGATAGAGTCGAACTTCCTTTGCGTTGTGGTTTTTCTCTGAGCATGAAAGGTTGGCCCATTCATCTCAAAACTACAACATTTCGAGCTTAACTGTCAGGTCATCACTATTCTGATGGTGTCAAGGTTTCCATCTCGTGTTGGCTGCAGATGTATGGTTTGATTTAAGTTAGTTAAAATGTAAAAGATAGATTGCATGAGGATTTGAGTGCTTAATGATGAGTAAAACGAGTAACCGGAGGACTCACCCAAACATGGATCCCAGTGCAAGTTGAACAAGCTCGTTTTGAAGTCAAAACTTTAAAGTAGCGTAGCCTAAATTACTCAACCGGTTTCTTTCTCTTTTCCTTTTATACACTTGTTCTCCCTCACGAAGTGTCTTATACAAGAATTACCAAATTATATTTAATACCTCAAGTTTTAGGTTACTATTGGTCATAGCTAAGATGGTGTATGAGCAGAAAGTTTGATTCAATTAATTAAATGTGCGTCCGCCTCTGTTAATGTTGTTTGGGTCTAGGTTCATTTGAAGCCACTTTTGTATCAGTGCAAAAGGATGGTTCTGTTACACTTTTTTTGTAGTGGTTGTCGAGTTTAGTCAAGGGAGAAGTTTGAGTCACGTCATTCTAGTGTCTCTATAGGCATTTATGTTAAGCATATTGTTGACACTTAACTGAGACTTTAACACTAAAGTTGGCTCACACAGGATGCACGGTTTAAAACAACGCAACACTTTCGACACTTAAAGGTTCATGATTAATTTAGCAGCCTTTGATAACATTTTAAATGCTGTTTCGTGTACCTCTTATGGGTTATTCCAGTGTACTCCAATAATAGTTTTACAGTGAAGTTTTTCGTATTATAGGATCATGATTAATTTAAGTTGTTTCCTTCCATGTTACAAATTTAATTAACGTGAATAACTAAAATATCAAAGAAAAAAAGTAGTAGCAGTGTTTCCATGTTTTTAAGAGAACAAAATTGGAGAAGTTGTTGCAAAGAAGCTGTACACTTTTATTTTATTTTATTTTATCAGTGAGATTACCAGCAGATATTACCCATGTGCAACAAGCATTGGCAAACAGAATCTGACCTGTTTTTGTTTCCAAGTAACCAACGCTTATCATGTACAGCAGAAACATGTAACCAGTAAGTTGCAATTGTGTGTGCCATCCTTCGATCTCCAACTTCACTCCTACACAAAACATTAGACTTAACCTTTTGATGATATCTGGAGGAGAAACACTAGTTGTGTAATCCAAATGATCAGATTGATGTGATGCTTGAAGCTATAGAGTTTAAAACAGACCTTTGCTCTGACCCTTCATCTGCATCTGAATATAAGTTTGCATTTTAAGTATTTAGAGACGTAAATTCTCTAATTTCATTCTCTCAAATATGCAGATGCCATGTAACCACCTCATTTTGTCTCCAGAGATCTGGATTTGCTAATCAAAGATTAGAAACTTTGCGTTTCTTTTTTTTACCCCATTTTAATTTACAGTTGTGAAGTTTAATCATATCTGTTTCCAATGCTTTATGTGCCAATTTCATCTACAAAAATCATGATATGATTATAGATTTACATGCATCCCTTTTTAAAGCATGCACACGACGCATACTAATAAATTTGACATCAATTTCTGTTTGATTTCTAATAAACATTGATTGTGTGACTGGCCCTTTAAGGAGGCGTACCAATAATGGAAGCACCGAAATCTTGCTTAAGATCTCTTCTTAGAATCATCTGAAAAAGAAAAAGAAATGAAAGCCAGAAAAGCAGAAGCAGAGGGTTCAAATAAGGTGATGGTTCCCCTAAGTAGTTTTATGTAATGCTTCATACTGGACACATAATATCTTCCAGCATCTTCCAGTTTGAACCCAGTGTCTGCTGATATCAGCATCTCATTTGGCACACTGACTGACTGTCAACACTGTTCAACCAGCAACAGTGAAGCCATAGAGAATACTAAGAAGCTGTTTCTTAGAGATCTCCTTAATTGTAAGATATCTTTTATAAATTATCTTTTTAGCATTCTATACTATCCATCTGTCATGTTGATTCATTGAAAACTGCCCTGAAGATTTGAGCGTATGGTTACAGGGACTTTCTGCTCAAATTCTGATTATATCAGTCTTATTTATTCAATTATTTATTTATTAATTTGTATTTGTATTTATTTTATATTCTTTCTTTCTTTTATTTTGCATTTCTTTTATTTTCATTTCTTTCTTTAACTTTATTTTGTTCTTTTATTTTCATTCATTTTAATTCTTTCTTTGATTTAATTTTTTTATTTTTTTATTCAATGCATAAAATGGCACTACCTATCCAGTATTACTTAAATATGTGTCCTGAGAAATTAATTTCTGGGACAAATGAAACCAATCATAGAAAGTAGGTTTGGGAAACTTGTTTGAAAACAGTCATTATTCTTGCTATTTTATTTGAATGTTAAATGCATACATGTACTGTAGTAGTGCTGAAAATGCTCACTGCAGCATTAAGTTTTAAGAATTAAAATTAAAATCTAAATGTTTCAATTGCTTTAAATTAGGGCTGTGCGATTAATCGAAATCGAATCGAAATCGCGATTTGAGACGTTGCGATTTCCTAATCGCAAAGCCTGCGATATGGACGCGATATTACGCTGTTCCAGAGTATATGCATGACTGCCAGCCTTGAGTTGCAGTCTTACTTGCCCTGGGCAAGAGTGAGCGCACCTCCGTTCTCCCCAATCAGCACTGCTCTAGCCAACTGCGTAAACACCCACCATTTAAAAAAAAAAACGGAAAGCGGGACGGGAGAGAGACAGAGTGGGATTATTTGCGTCTACTGGGTCAGATCGATAGTTAGGCAAATTAAAACTAAAGAAAAACGTATGCAACTTCAGCTTCGAAATGACAGACAACGAACAAAAAAGGTAATTTCCAAGAGCTGCGTCACAGCGCATATCAAGAGCTCCCTTATCGGTTCTGTTTTCAGTACTGGAAAATAAAAGATACATTTTTAGATGTTTTTGTTAGTACGTAACCGTTATCTTACG
>NW_015544145.1:180850-223044 GCF_001515605.1 Sinocyclocheilus anshuiensis
CAAAAAAATCACAATTTGATATTTTCCCCCAAATCGCACAGCCTTACTTTAAATCTGATTTGTATTATGGACACTAAATGTTTAGATTACACATTTGCATGCTAAAACATGAGTCTAAGATGGAGATATATTTAGTGCACTCTTACTCATAGTGAGTGCATGACTAGCCATGCTCTTCATTTGGGTGGGTTACGCACACACACACACACACACACACACTCAGTTGAGCCATTGAGCAGGTGATAAGCAGTGTATTTAAATATATGCCATGTTTCCCATTATATCTGTTAGTAAAAGGTCAGACGCCTGCTATAATCATCAAAGCCATTTGCTTTCCATTTGCTTTCCAAATCCTTTTGATTATACAAAGGAAACTAGATACTCTGAAGAGAGAATATAGAAAGTCGTTTGGTTAGAAAGGGTCTGTCCGGGATAGAAATAAACAGCAATGACAGCAGATGGCAGCCTAGGGGATCTTTGCAGCGCTCACCCAATAACTGTCTGGATCTAAATATGGATCCCAATGGGAAGGAAGAGCAACCAGCAAATGTGCAAATGCGTATCTGCACTTTCAGAATATTCCTGAGCCCCACTTTCACTGTCTTCTCCCTTTCACTTCCTGTGCTGGCTTGCATTTCCTGTCAACTTGAATGCACTCTTTTGCTCTTATCTGCCTTGTCTGATCACCCTTGGCTGAGCTGCCATCTTCTACTCTCAAATGAATGCTTCCCCCATTAAAACCCGTCGTTACAGCCTTCAGAAGAAGGACAGTTTGACCTTTGAAGCATCAGAACTCAGAACCACCAGGCCAGATTGTAAATTTAGTTGTCTGATGTCGAAAAACTTGTTTAACAGGGATATTGTAGTTTTAAATGTGTGTGTGTGTGTGTGTGTGTGTATATATATATATATATATATATATATATATATATATATCAATTTTTTTTTCTTTTTTTTTTTCTGTATTTAATTAAATATATTCAATATATATTTTCACAAGCTATTATTACATTTATCCCATAAATTATATATTTGTTTTTCTGTATTTGTGGCTTTGTGATACTCATTCATTGTAGGCAGGGAGTAATATATCATGGACATGAAAAGGAGTCTTAAATGTACATATACTAATTTTACATGTTTTTTCTATAGAATTTTTGCAATATTATAAAAGAGAGAGATTTAAAAAAAGAAAAATGTCTTGTAGTATGCAATATAAAAGTAGGAACAACAATTGTTTTTGCCCCAAATATATATAAACCTTGTCTAGGCCTATGTATAATATTGACAACTATTGTGAGTTCATTATTTATTATTATTATTATTATTTTCAGTTTGTCATTTTAATTAAGGTTAATTGAAATTAATGAGCACTGAAGAAAGCATGGGCTGAAACGTCTGCTCTTTGGTCTGTTTTTAATACACTTTGCACTTTTGTCACTTTTTTCACTTTTGCATATGGATAATAAAAACTACATTTTTGAGAGACCTTTTTTGGTCTGATTGGAAAAAATGTTTAGTGTGCGGACAAATTTAGTGACTTGTTGAATTAAGGTTAATTCATCGTTTTCAATTTCATCATTTTTTACTCTGACTTTAAGGTTAGTGTTTTGTGTGTGTGTTCTAGTTTTATTTAGTTTTGATTTGTTTCTGTTTCTGTATTTTTGTGCTGCCAAAGTTAAAGTGCTAAGTGGTATCATTACATTTTTCAGGGCTGTCTAGTGAAGGCATGTTATAGAATCATTTTAAATATGATAATATATTATATGTGGACAATATAATCTGCATCAAAAAACTAAAAATAAAATGATTTTTTTTTTTTTTGCTTTATTGCATGACAAAAGTATTTTAGTGTAGTTTGTTTTTCAATTTAGTTTTTATTTCAGGAAACTTTCATGAATTTTTGCATGCATTGTTAGTATGCGTGGATGCTGATAACACTGTTTTGTGAGTGATTTAGTCAAAGGAAACGTGTTCTGTTTTAGAAACACTTAAGTTTGCATTATCATCAGCACGATGAATCACATATCCAGCATGCAGTTCAGAAAGGAAATCTGAAGATTTGAACCTGAATCTTGATGGGGATGTGGTTACAGGGACTTTCTGCTCAAGTTCTGATTACATAAGCTAAAACGACATGAAATCATTGGATACTCTAGAAAGCCTCTACAGACGTCTACAAATGCAGTTATAAGAGGTTTTAAAACACAAACTACCTGTGCCCTAATTTTCACCTTTTTAGCCTTGTTAATTTCTCATCTGCAGATAAACGACAAACATCGCCATGTCTTTGACAGTGGAGGACCATTGTGAATATAGGATCCTCATTTAATGCACAATCAGCTTTAGTAATTGGCCTGTTCAAGATTTTCTGTCAGATAATGCGACCGTTTTTGACCCCAGTGATATAATGAATCCCTAATATCAAGATTAATGGGGTGTTGGAGCTGAAAATGATGATGAGACATCACACAGATCAAGGGGTTTTTCACACTAACCTCATCATTTCTCCCTCTCACACACACTTCTTGTTCTCTCTTCAGGCGCAGAACTGCATTTTGTGTTTTTGCTGGTCAGGGTTAAAGGGCATTGTGTGTGGATGGATGCAGTGATGTGAAAGGAGCTTGTGTGTTGCTGTGGGCAGTATGTGAACCACTCTGACCCGCAGAACAGAATCTCCTAATAAACAACTACTCCTCTTTTTCCTCTTGCTTTTTTCCAGCCCACTCTTTTTTGTTTCCATGTGCTGTCATTGCATTTCTCTCTTAAATTATATATTTGTCTGCTTTTCTGAATTTGTGACTTTTTAATTCTTAAAAAGCACATAGCATATACTGTACGTAGCAGAATTGATTGATTTTACATATTTTTTAAATGATTTACCATTATTTGTAATGTAATTAGTAAAACATTATAAAAAAAAAAAGGATCGGATGAAAAGTTCAACAAAAATTAACTAGCAGTATGCAATAGAAAAGTAGGAACAAAAGCCCTTTGAGTTGTTAAAAATGTTATTAAAAAAATGTTGTAGTTCTAGTTAGGGCTGGACGATATGGCCAAAATTTATATCACGATATATTTCTTAATTTCCCGCTCATGAACGCTACTTTATCAGATAAAAATGTCATCTAAACTATTCTGAAGACAGTCGGTTCCCTTCAGAGATACATTCATATAAAACACCCGCCACGCGTTTTGATTTTGAAACGTGCAGTGCTCATCTTTATTCAACGAAGTCAAACGGCACAAATAAATCAATGTATGGGAAACTGGTAATGTATATCGAAATATCGGAAATGTGTTTAAAAATCATATCACCGTTATTGAAAAAAATTATATCGCGATACATATTGATATTGAATTATTGTCCAGCCCTAGTTCTAGTTTTATTTTATTTAATTTTTTAAAAGTATAGTGTTTTCAATCTGCAAAAACTGAAAGTGATTTTACATGTTAGTAATAAATATAATGTATAGTTATATGTGTGTAATATATGAAATATAATAAATAAATTATAATATATCAATATATATTATAATAAATGAAAGTTAAAAATAAGTAAATATACATAAACTGAACTTATTTTTTCTCTATTTTTGTATTTATTTTTTAACTTTATTATATTATATTGGTGTATTAAATATGGGGCAGAAATACACACTCAAGACTGTGAACCTGCTGGATTAAACTGTCTCCCGGATTGCGATATTATTTTTAGATTTTGCGTGTACAAATGCGTATGTGTGCCTGGAGTAAAGAGGTAAAGTGTAATATGTTGTTCCTGTATTTTTTCTCTCTCTCTGAATCTTTTTTTTAATACAAAAATAACATTTTTACCTGATCCAAAAAAAGCTGAAAAGTATTTGCACCTCACTGCGGTAAAGATGTTTCCTGTAATCTGCACGACGCAGATAACGAGTTTGCGATTTATGATTTTTCTCACTTACCGAAAAATGTTTTCTGTTCTCACAGCTCCTTTAAGAGAAACTTTATACATTTATATATCAACTTTGGATTTAATAGTCTTATCTCTTCGTTTCTTTTTGCCTTCCAGCACTGAAAAGTTCTGCATCCTTTCATGAGCAGAGACGAAGTTTAGAAGCCAAAATAAACTCTTAACTTTATTTCTCATACTTTCCTCTTGTATCTCAGACCGAAGACTACCTGAAGAGAAAGATCCGCAGTCGTCCAGAGAAGTCAGAGCTGGTCAGGATGCATATTCTTGAAGGCGAGTATTTTAATAACGCCCCCTGCAGTTCAAACACTGACACACACCTCATAGAAAGACTATGGCTGCATCCAAGATCGCATACTCTCTGAGTAGGTACTTCTTTGGAATAAGCAATTACTTAGCGACTGTTTAAAAAGTATGTTCTATATAGTATTAATGTGAGTAGAACGAATGTAATCTGGATGTACTACATTCATTATGTTGTCTTTGTCACGTGACCTACCAGTGTCAGTTGTGTCACCTCACTGCCATTCACAAATCCTAGCAGTAGAATGTCCACCATATGCATATTTCAAAATCTCACCATAAATAGCAGGGACTTTTTACCTACTGGATAATAAATACTGTGAATTCAGACATACTACTCGCATAGTGTTTTTTTTTTTTGCCTACTATATAGTAGAGAAGTATGTGAATTCGGATGCAGCCTGTGCTTTAAATACATTTATTTAAAATGTGGTACGTACAATTTAAACTGAAGTACATGTAATGAACAATGTGATCATGCACATGATATGTATTTCCTGTATACAGAGACGTCAGCAGAGCCGTCTCTACAGGCCAAGCAGCTTCTGCTGAAACGAGCTCGTCTAGCTGACGATCTGAACGATAAAATCTCCCAGCGACCCGGACCGATGGAGCTCATTCACAAAAACATCCTTCCAGTGCACAGCAGCCTCAAACAAGCCATCATAGGTACTAAATTCAAGCAAGAAACATGATATTGTACACACCACAGTAAAGTTTTCTGCACAGTTTGCTGTTTAATAGGAGAAGTAGTTCCCCCTTGTGTCAGTACAGTTTAATGAATTTTAATTACTATAATTTTAACTACTATGTATATATTTTGTCAAATTATATTGAAATGTTTATAAGATGGACTAACAATTTTGTTGATAATCTTTTTTATTATAAATATTTAAATTGATATATTCTGACAGTTTTTTTTACCTGTAAATAAATAATATTAACCATAAATAAGTGTCAATTGAATAAGAATAACTATAAATATTAAAGAAAAACAAAAGCACGAATTTAGTGTTAACTGTTAAGAAATTGGTTGTTGATTATTGTCATTATCAATTTTGTTGATTAGTTGTTGCAGTCTTAAATATATTAGCATTGGCCATTTAAAAAAATTAATCAGCCTAACATTCGCATTTATATTCCTCTCACTTAACATTTCCTCTGGATCATTCCCTTTTTGCCCTCAATCTACATCCATACACAGGCTCTCCAGTACTCACTCCAGCACGTCATTAGCAGTGTGTGCGCATTCATCTTCATATTTATATCCCGCCATGTTCCTGCAGCGGTGCAGAGGGTGATCATTTAATGCAGAGTTATGGTAATGAGATTGCTGTGCATCGAACACCAAGTTAAATTAATTAGAGGGGAATTTACATTCGTGTTCATAGAGTATAAGCCACTCTGTGGTGGTATGAGTCGATTAACCGTGAAGTTTGTGCAGCGTCACACAATGCAGCACAGTGAAGGAATGCTGAAAGACGTTTGCACAGAACGGCTTAAACTGTTTTAATCCCTAAATAACCTAATTAGAGAGTTAATGATTATTGGCATAATGCCACGCTCAAATTAAATATAAATATCATGCACTGGAGTTTAAAGGTTTTATTATTCACTCTGGGACAATATTAGTGCAGCGTAAGTGGAATGTGGAAGCAGTGCACTAAAGATCAGAGGTTTCTTTCATGGTGTTTTATTTATTTATTTATCTTAATTTTTTTCTTATTTAAGATTACTGACTGTTACTATTTCTACCACATTTTTTTTTATTCATTCATTTATTTATTTATTTATTAAGGAAGTATTAGAAGTCCCATACAGTCAGGGCCGTGCACAGACCTTTTGAGGGGCATGTGCTGAAACTCCTGTGCACGTGCCTGCATACAGTATGTTTGAGCTGTGGGCATAAATTATATTTTAATTCATGCAGCTTGTTAAGGAGAGGTGGGCTGTTACTTGACTAATCAAATGCCTGGCAGAAAAGAAAGCAAATACAATGCTGAAAATAAACCCCTTTTTAAAATGCAAAAATAAAAATACATTTAAAATGAACAGAACTTGAGCCTGTAAGCAATCACATAGTAGCATGCTAAAAACCACTCAGAATAACTGTGTATCAACATTTTGACATTGTGGTAGCGAGGTTTTCGTAGGTAAACGTCACTTATACTTTCTTCAGAAAATGTGAAAATATTTTATGTTAAGCATCCTTTTTTCACTTTCTCTTTCTCAGAGACGGAGTTTCCAAAAGTAGAAGCGGGGAGCTCTTCGTTTGACGAGGAAAGCAGTGACGCATTCTCACCGGAGCAGACACTTCATCAGGACTCTCCCCTCGGTCAAGGACACTTACCTTTTCCACCTGAGGTACCGGCCAATGAAACAACACCAAAACAGGTGCCGTATGTCAGTTTGCATACTTAAAAACATTTTGGGGAAAAAAATTCAAATGATCATTTTTAGATCATATTTTAAAGCAATGAATTTAGCTACATTTTAATGCTGACATGCAAATAGTCAATATTGTTATTCTTAACTAAAACGAAAACCATTAGAGGTTTTCATTATTTGAAATAAAGCTTATTAACTTAGTTTAAAATATGTAATAAAATACATGTTTTTCATATAATATATTTATATTTTATTTTTAACTAACTTATTTCAGATAGTTGTCAATGCAACACTTCTAATTTTCATTTAAATTTACTAAATAGTACTAAAATGACTAAAACGGAAATGAAAATAAAGCTAAATATAAATATCGAAAATCAAAAGCACATAACATTACTAAACCTTAAACTAAAATATATGAATACATAGAATGATAAATCTCTGCATCACTGCACCCTACATTTTTTTTCTTGTTAAATATGCATCATTTATGGTAATATAAAATTCAACTAACTAAACCAGTTATTATGAACAACTAAGGTAATGAATTTAGTGACGCTTTTTTATGTCAGTATCATTTTTGTTAACTAAATTTAAAACGATTAGAAATAGTTTTCGTTTGAAAATAAAGCTTATTAAAAATTAGATTAAGAATATACAATAAAATATTTTAATCTAATGTTTATATTTTGTTTTTAACCAACTTTTTTCATTTAGTTGCCAGTGCATCTCTGATTGCCAATGAATTTCTGATTTTCATTTAAGTTTAAGTATTAAATGACTAAAATAAAAATTAATTGAAGTTAAATAGCAGTATCAAAGGTCAAAAGTACTAAACCTTAAAACTAAAATTTAAATGAAAACTAATAAACATAAAAATAAAAGCTAATTCAAAATATTATTAGTAGTAGTAATAGTAATTATAAATATAGCTACAAGCAGCAATTACGGGGGCCAAGCACTACAGAAGCAAGCATCAGACCAACTGCAGAAATGAGTAATTGAAGCCATTTTAGGATTATTTTAGTCAAAACGGCTGAAAAATCATAAACACAACCTTTAGTAACATGATTTATTGGCTTATCACGTTTGACCAATAGGTGGCGCTGTTATCAAATCGATGTGGTGTGTTCTGTGTGATTTGACAATGGCACACACAAAGTTTGGTGTCAATATGCCAAAGCATTGCAGAGATACAGCCTCAAGTGTCATTTTGGCATCATGCCTCAAATTCGTTGCTGTGGTATGCGAAAACGGTTTTGTCTATCAACACAAAATCCATAACTTTTTGTCCGCATGGTCTGAAGATGATATGATTCGATTTTGGTGAAAATCGGACCAACGGTCTAGGAGGAGTTTGAAAAAGTAGGTTTTTAAAGAAAATCAAAATGTCGGACAGGAAGTTTGGCTGACTATGGCAACATTGGTATCACTGTTCTCAGCATGACCCAAGGAATCTATCAATACCAGTCTCATTACAATAGGCAAAATTCACAGAACGCTATTAGCAATTATTTGAAATTTCATTATAACTTTTGACCACAAGGTGGCACTGTCTCAAAACTGTTTGAGTACTTTCAGGTCATTGTCTCGATGGTACATACAAAGTTTCGTAATGGTACACCAATGCATTCGTAAAATATAGCATTTTATATCATAATACTCTATTGTAGTCGATGGCAATTTCATGTTTTGTTCAGTTATAGTGTTTGCCTGACGAAGGTCTTTGTGTTGCTATTTTTAACTTTTTTGAATAAAGGGAGAATAACAGTGTGCAGATCTTTTTTTCTATTATTTGATGTACCTTTTGGATGTGCGTACTTTGACCCTTTCTTTTTGTTCAATTATAGCGCCACCAAGAGGCACAATCCCACCAATTTTTTTATGTGCCCTTAGAGTGTGCCAAATTTGGTGAAAATATCTCATTTTGTTTTGGAGTTATAGACATTTTTATATATGAGAACAGAAAAAATGACTGATGGCTGATTTTGTTTGCATTTTTTTGGCACTTACTATCAAAATTTTGGCAATTAGGCATTCGCGTGTAGCCGGCATGCTATGTTTCCGAATTTCCTACAGTGGTTTCGTGTCGATCGGAGTAACGGTTTCTAAGATATTAGCAAATGTTTTTTAAGTGCTAAAATGCAACGTTGCACAAACCATAAGGCAAAACCTGGCATGTTTGGTATCACTGGACTTGCCAAGGATTCAGGAGTCTAAAAAGTTTACTCCCGTGAAAATAAGTCGACCTCACACAAAGTTATAAGCATGTGAATATTTGATTTTACCACTAGGTGGCGGTGGCTCGAAACTGTTCAGGCTCATTCAGAGCATCGTGCTGATGACCCATACCAAGTTTCGTAATGATACGTTATTGCGTTTGTAAAATATAGCATTTTACTACAAAATTCAAAATGGCCAACGGCCAAAATGGGTGACATGGGAAAATTGGGTATCACTCGACTCGGCATGCTGCACCTAATCTAAAGAGACCAGTTTTGTGATTTTTGGCCAAACCATTCAGAAGTTATAAGGAAAAATATGCATTTTTCATATCTCCTGACCACTAGGTGGCACAGCGCCGAAACACTGCAGATAGTCTCAGGTCATGCTTGTTATAACACACACCAAGTTTGGTCTCAATATGCCAAACCGTTGTGGAGATATAGCCTCAGATCCATTTTTGCATGCTTTTCGTCGAATTCGTTCGTGCGTTATTCGAGAACGGTTTGACTAATCAACTTGAATTCTATAACTTTTTGCCAGCATGGTCTGAAGATGATCTGAGCAAATTTTGGTGAGAATCAGACAAAACGTCTAGGACGAGTTCGAAAAAGTAGTTTTTTTTCAAACAATTAAAAATAGCAAAAAAAACTAAACCTTGCGATTTTTGAATTTTGGTGTTCATTCTATTGGATACAATAGGTGCCATCGTACCTTCTGTGCTTGGCCCCTAATAATAAAATTCTTCAAACAGTATCAGTGGCATGTCAAAAGTATGTACTTTCCCATCACCAGTAACATATATACTTTTAATGCACAGAGTGTAAATTAAGTGTCTCAAACAGGTGGTCTCAACTTTTAATTAAACCTGCACAAATCTTGGCAGTTTGAGTAAATCCCCTCTAAGGTTAACAAATGAATAATCTATCATCATCAGAATATCACACACACTTTGAAGTCTTCGTGTAGCTCGTTGTGCTCAGTCAGCTCTCAAGAGCCCTGAATTATTTGCAGTGCTCACCATCTTCATTCAGCTCGTTACACATCCACACAGACACATTCGCACACACTTATTCTAACAAGCATGCGTGTAATCGCACTTGATCATCTGCATGCATTAATGTTTTGGTCCTGTAGTCGCATTTACACACACACGCCTGTGCTCTCTGAATGCAGTCACGCAAACACGATGAGCAGGGTCTGGCTGCAGCCTTGCACTTGCACTCTCAGACTTGCACGCTCTGACACTTGCGCTTCCGCTAGCGACGTCACTTGCAGTCTTTTTTATTTTTTATTTTGTTCTATTTATTGATTACTTTTTGTTTGAATCTCTCAACATTTTACAACAGTAGCCAGGTGGTGAAGACAAGAAAAAAGAAACTAAATTACATAGCATCTTAATACATTAAGCCATATTAAGTGTTTATGTTTTTCTACAGGAGGAAAACGCTTAACGAGAGACTTTGCGCATTGCATTCATATTCTGCTGTTCTGTGGCCACGGATCTTGTCTTTTTCTCCTACAAATGGCTTGCAGGACCCTGTACGTTATGGTACAAAATTAGTTTGAATCGTTTAATCACCACCACAGCTTCTTGTCTCCATTGGCAACATGCACGATTTGTGTCATTGCAAGTGACGTCGCAGGTATCGGAGAGTGCAAGTGGCGATTGCAAGTGACTTCGTAATTTAGTTTCTTTTTTCTTAAATAAATAGAACAAAATAAAAAAATTAAGACTGCAAGTGACGTCGCTAGCGGAAGTGCAAGTGTCTGAGAGTGCAAGTCTGAGAATGCAAGTCTGAGAGTGCAAGCGTAAGTCTGCAGCCAGACCCTTTTGAACACGATGGAGTTCCTCAAGTTCATGTGCTTCTCTGGATTTTCTTAGGTCCCGCCCCCTCCTCCTCCTCCTCCACCACCACCACCACCGCTGCCAAACACAGCTGGCCCCGCCCCTCAGCAGAAACTAACCAATGGAACAACAGGCCACAAGCAAGCTCCTGCACTACAAAAGGTGACAGTTCCTCATTTAACCCAGGACAGCTGGAATTACAGTTTTAAACTCTTGCACAAGTGCGATAATGCCACAAGATAAATCCTCTTTCATGCTAATGTCTTTCTGTCTCTTTTAGGGTGGTAAAGTGGGTAGTGAGCGCCCTATTCAGCGCTCTAAGAAGGTGAGAGACAACAAACCAAAGGTGAAGAAGCTGAAGTATCACCAGTATGTTCCTCCAGACCAGAAACCCGATCGTGAGCCTCCACCTCTGCTCGACGACTCCTACGCCAAACTCCTCTATCAACAGCAGCTCTTCCTCCAGCTGCAGATCATCAACCAACAGCAGCAAAACTACAACTACCACACCATCCTGCCTGCTCCACCCAAGTAAGATATGCCAATAAGATATGCCAGACACATTTCTGATTATTACCAATGCTGAAAACAGCTGTGCTGCT
The DNA here is from genome assembly GCF_001515605.1 of Sinocyclocheilus anshuiensis. Taxonomy (NCBI): domain Eukaryota; kingdom Metazoa; phylum Chordata; class Actinopteri; order Cypriniformes; family Cyprinidae; genus Sinocyclocheilus; species Sinocyclocheilus anshuiensis. The sequence goes on from NW_015544145.1 coordinate 192,171, forward strand.
TCACATTTTTGTAGAAACCATGAAACATTTTTTCGGGATTCTTTGATCAATAGGAAGTTCAAAAGAACAGTGAAATAGTAATCTTTTGTAACATTATAAATGACGTTACTGTCACTTTTGATCAACTGAATGCATCCTTACTGAATAAAAGTAAATATATATTTATAAATATTTATAATATAAATATATATTTATAATTTATAATATTATGTTGTTGAATGTTTAACCTGTATCTGTCATGTAATAGCCAGTGAAGCTGATATGCAAAACAATTTCATGCAATTAACATTATAATAAAATTTGTATACACTTTATTTAGGCCTCCTGCTGATCAGCAGCCTGCCTCAGCCAATTGCCCATCGCCATCCAAAAATGACACGCCCCCCCAATCAACATCCACTAATCTGATTGGTCAGAATCAGCAGACCACTGCAATCGGAGGTGGAATTAAAATAGGACCCCTGCCTCCCAACCTGGATGAGCTGAAGGTTGAATCCCCTGCAGTGATAATAACTCTTAAGTTCAGTACTGATCACTGACTGGGAGTCTAATGAACTCCTGTCACATCCTGTCATTCTCTTCACTTCCTGCAGGTGGCAGAGCTGAAGCAGGAGTTAAAAGTGCGGGGCTTAACCGTCTCAGGCACCAAAAATGACCTTATTGAGCGGCTGAAGAATTTTCATGAGCAGAACGGTGGCACCAACGCACCAACATCTAAAACCAACACACCACCAGCCCCTGTAGTGGGAGGAGTCTCTTCTTCCACCCAATCAGCAGACAGGAGCGTGGGGGTTGCTTCCTTCCCATTCGTTGCGACTGCAGAAAGGGGCGGAGCTCAGATGACAGTGCCTCAGATAATGCAGTTTGGTAGTACTAGCTCCTCCCCTCCGGTTTCCCCCACCCACTCAGAGCACTCATGGACTGGAATGAGCCCAGATGAAGCGAGCTGTAATGGGGATGCTTTTGGGGAAATGGTAAATGTCTCCTATGCTTTTGTGCTGCTAGTCTTCAAACGAATATAAATGGGTAACTTCAGGATAAGCAGTTGTGAAACGTTATCAAGTGTGTAAAAAGTGACATTTACAGATAAGCTTACCCTGTGTCTGCTGTGGAAGCGACCAGTGAAGCGTTGCACCACAGCAGCTAGAGGCTGATGCATGTGTCAAAGCTGCGAGTGTTCACGCACCACAAACCATTCGATGTGAGCTTGAGGCAACACATTATTAATGAAATCAGTTATATCAAAATAATAGTTAGGTTAGATTTCTTTAGTAGAAATCTGGTGGTTATGAAATTGATAAAAATATATTAATTTATATTAGAATTTAAATACATTTAGTTTAAAAAATAATATTTAATCTAGACTTCAGCTATCTTTGTTTTTAAAGAAAATCTGTTAGTCTAAATATTGATAAAGATGTCATAAGTATTTTATTAATAAAAAAAAAGGAGTTTACTTCAAAATAATAATTAGGCTAAACTTCAGCAAAATAAAAGTAAAACTCCACTTTATTTTTAATGAAGATCTAATAGTTTAAAAAAACATCATAATAATAATAATAAATGTATATTATTCAGTAATTCTTTACATCTGTGTATGATATGAATATAAAATTGATTTTTGCTATCTTTGCTAATTGCTATTTATATTTATTTATTTGGTTAAAAATCAATCTGTATTAGAATAAAAAAAAAAATGCCAGCTTTGCAGTAATGTTCAGTACATATTTAATAAATAAAATTAATAGCAATCAATTATTTCTTTCTTATATGTGTATGAAAACCTACATGCAAATAATTTTTTTATTTTAACATAGTAGTAAAGTTGCTTTTTAAGTAGCTGTGCAGCAAGGCAGCAGTCGAAACGGTGCATCCATCAACTAATTGCACATTGCAGTATATGAGCTGCTTCTAGTGTAGACTGTTGATTATGCGTGCAATGTAGTTTTGTTGTGCTGTACCGCTTGTGTCTGGTGACACGGTATTCCCAAAGTATGGATTTATTACATTTATACAATTATATACTGTAGCTGTTTACTCAAAGAGTAAATTCCGAATAGCTCTTAATATTTATGTATTTGCCATTCCTGTCCCTTTCAGGTGACCTCTCCTCTTACCCAGCTCTCCTTGCAACCTTCTCCTCCTCTCCCTTCCACGGTCCGCATTAAAGAGGAGCCCGGCAGCCGGATGTCTCCATCCTCCTGCTGTCTGGTGTCCCAGTCTGCGGCACCCCCTATAGACAAGGACCAGATGCTGCAGGAGAAGGACCGGTGCATTCAGGAGCTCACACGCATGCTGCTGCAGAAACAGCAGCTGGTCGAATCTCTGCGCTCGCAGCTGAAGGGCAAGCGTGTGGGCGCGCCGGTCCGAGTGAAAGAGGAACTTCCTGGTGTCACTATGGAGCTGATCAGAGCGACCGTTAAGGAAGAGGTCATAGAGGTGATGGAAGACAGCGAGATGGTGACAGAGCCGCAGGTGTTCCTGCAGGCAGGGCAGACACAGCAGCAAAGGACGGTGGCTGCAATAGAGCTGGAGCAGGACCAGCAGCAGCTTATAATGCAACAGATTCGGCGCAACCTGCAGCAACAAGTACATCAGAGGAAGAGGAAAACACAAAAACAGCAGCACAACCAACAAAAACAAGTCAGTCCGATTTCCTTTTTGAGATTAATCATATGAAGCGTTAACACTGTCATCTAATTAGAGCAATTAAAAAAAACAGTTCCAAAACTAAATTCTGACTTGTTCCTGCCTTGAGTCATGATCCCTTCACGAAGGACCCAGTTTCTCAAAGTATAAACCAGGATAACTACCGCTAACTAAAACTAAACATTTTTTAAAATTAGATTAGATTAAAAATATTAGATGAAAAACTTGAAAAATGCTGCCTTGGCAACTAAATTTTACACACTAAAATTACTGGAAATAAATAAAAACTAAACAAAAAAATAAATAAAATCATAAAAGTTGGTGCCAGTAGCCTTGTGGGCAGTTCAAATCCCGACTCGAGGAACTTTCCCGATCCCGCCCCCCTCTCTATCCCACTTCGCTTCCTGTCTCCTCTGCACTGGCCTATCATAATAAAGGATAAAATGCCAAAAATAAAAAAAGAGGAAAAACTAATAAATGACAAAAACACGTAACAAAATTACAAAAATTTTTAATGCAGATATTTTAGAGCTATTTTAAAAATTAAGACACCAATGAATTTACTTTTTCTGGTGGAATTGGACTACTTTTATACTGATGCCACAGGTTGTTTTTTAGGAGGTTTTGACTACCCAGAACATGTTTTTTTGAGCGATTTTTGGTGCAATTTTGATGCTATTTTCCCCAGGAATGTGAGTCAGCTAGTTTGGGGTGTGATTGAGTTAGTTTTCAGTACCAGTTGGGCTGGTTTTGTTACGGAGACCTGGCAACCCTGGTTGTCACTGTATTTTCAGAGTACTTTTAGGAGAAAAAGGATTTTTACACTTTTTCTCTGAACATTTCCCTTGACACCCTAGCACTACATCGCAGCCTCCTGGGGTTATGTTTGCGGCACAGCAGTAGTCAGACATTGAACTTTCATTGTAATGGAAAATCATGGCACGTCTCATGTTTTCTGCTAACCTTTCTTCTTTTCCATTTTTCCAGCAGTTGCCTCAAGCACTTACCAACCAGCAGGAAAGTCCTGTTTCTTCATTCCCAGTGGATGTACTGAACTCGAACTCCACCCCCACCATAGTGACTGACAGCAATGGCAACCAGTTCCTGCTAACACTGTCGAATCAAAACACAGAGACACGGGCCAGAGGCCGCCGCGCCCAGAACAAAGTAAATAATCAGATTAAACTTGTGCCTCAGTGCTTAGAGATGTCAAAATCTATACAATGATCATGTAATCATTTAATGTTTATGTCGTTTTCAGAGACTGCAGTCTACACCCACCATGTTTACCAACCAATCCGTGACTGAATTCCTTAACAAAAACAACCAATCAGAACAGCCCATACAAACCGTCATTTTGAAACAGCCAATCAAAAAGGTTAGTACAAAAACACTTTATTGCTGTTTTTACACACTTTTGTTTTTTATAGTGTGTGAAATTAAGTATACAACTTGAATGTGGAATACATACATGACCGTATTATTTTATGTAAAAATGTCTAAAATTTTGTCAGTCTGATCAAATAATGAAAAGAGAAAAAGTCTCAGCTGATATTACTTCTAGTTCAATTACCACGTTCATTCTTTAAGCTGTTAATGTTAATAGTTATTATAAAACGGATAGTTCCGGTCCTTGATTCTGATTGGTTGAGCCATGTTCGAAGCTGTTGTAAATTACTCTACAAACATACGCCTTTGTTTACGTTTGTCTGTTGCTTGGCAACCACTTTGTTGCAACCACAACTGATTCTGAGGAACTACATTTTTTGGTGGAAGAATACTGTTTTTATTTATATCATTACACTTTATTTGCTCTGTTTTATTTTGTGAAACCTTACTACATATATGGAATAACTGTTTTATAAAAGCAATAAGCCCCGTGAAGTCGTGGTTTACACTGAATTTATAACAGCTAAGGGGGTTTAAGGCACTCCGCTTCGCATCGTGCTTAACAACGGCCCTTAACTGTTATAAATTCACTGTAAACCACGGCTTCTTGGGGCTTATTGCTTTACTCTATGATAGCTAATAGGGAAGGACTTTTGCAGAAAACTGCCATCATTCCTCCATATAAGTTAATGATATGTATAAAGCAAGTCATTGAACATGGTTATGAGACTTTTAAGCCCACTTATTAAAATGTTAATGACTAATCACAGTCACTGGTGTTCAAATGAGGGCTGCAGGCATGGGCTATTAGCCCATTAACATTGGGACTAATTGAGATGCATGTTTTTACTTTGACAGGCACTAAAGCCAGACCTAAATGTGACGACCAATTACAAAGCATCAAGCTGCACATCCATCTCATCACCAGCCAACATCCAACCGTTCTTCTCTCCAGTGGATTCCATGAACGACACTGAACCCGTCCCCTCATCTCCCAACAACAACAACGTAAGTGTCTGGTTTGTGTACATACTAAAGATCTGTTCCAAAACCTGGTGTGCTAGACATCATAACTGAAAATTCAGCTTTGCATCACTGGAATAAATTACATTTTAAATTGTTCAAATAAAAAACTGTTATTTTATATTGTAATTTTACTGTTTTTACTGTATTTATGATCAAATAAATGTAGCCTTGGTGAGCATAAGACACTTCTTTCACAAACATTTTAAAAAATCTTACCAACCCCAAACCTTTAAACGGTAGTGTATTTAAGTAATGATACGCTTTAATGAACACAGCAAACCTTGTAAACATTCACAGTGCAGACTAGAAAAAAAATTATTCCCTTGTCTAAAGTCTTCCCAAGAAGCTAACCAGAGTCATGAATAACCTGGAGTCCATTCAAAAACACTCACAAATTTGGAGTTTGCTCTTCACAAGAAGCACTGCCTGATGTGAAGCATGCCTCGAGCCAAAGAGATCTCAGAACACCTAAGATTGAGAACTGTTGACTGTGTAAAGCTGGAAAGAGTTACAAAAAAGGGTTTTGGAGCAGAGCTTGTGTTTGTGTCTGTACTCTATGTAAAGACTGTCTTGGGGCCAGCAAGAATCTTTTCTAAAACTAAATAACAAAATCTATGTCATACGAGACAGGAATTCTAATAAGAGTTGTGTCTAGACTGCTATACAGCACAGATTCTGTTAGTGGAGTACGGATTTATAGGTCTGTGATATAAATAGAGCGCAGCTTGTTTGTGTTAACATCTTAAGACCTTTATTGAGACATGCATGTTAACCGTTTTGATAGTTTGGCATGGTATCACGATCCTTACCAATCCTGCTTAATCTGACTCTAAAACCTCTCCTCTTTTGTTAACCACATTACATATCATTTTATCTCTGTTTTACACTTCTGTTTCTTCCCATCATGTTCTGTCATTTTGTGCTGTCATTTTTCATGTGGAGCACAAAAGGAGTGCTCTCATGCAGTTTTTTCATATAGTTCAATGGTGACCATGTCTGTCAATCTCCAAAGACATCAAAAACATCAAATAAGCACCACAAAAACAGGTCAAACGGCTACTACTATTCAAGAGTTCAGAATTCAGGAGACTTGGAATATAGTGTATTAATAATATGGGCTACTTTTATGGTGCATATGTTACGTTTTGGTGTATTTTTGTCCTGTAAACTACTGTTTATGGAGATGAACTGCATGGAAATTCATTAGAAATCACCTGTTAGTGTTCCATACAAATAATGACAGAACGAAACCTTTAATATGCATCCATATCTGTCTGTCAGGAGGAGATGTGTGTGAGTTTGGACCAGCATGCTTTGCTCTCTCCTTCCACCTTGTGTTCACCCATAGCTCTTTGTCATCAGGTACTGTCTCGTCCTACATCTCTCTTCCATCTTCTGTTGAACTTCTGTTGTTCCCCTGCGAAATTAACTTGTTTTCTTTTCATATTAATGTTTCTGACCATTAATTTGTGTTGAAATCCACGATTTGTCACCACTTGGGACTGATTTAGGATTTGTTATTCCCATTTCATTTGAGTGATTTCATGGATTTCGGGGATCAGATCCAAGGTCTGATTATTGAACGAGATCCCAGTATCTAATGATGTTGATGTTTTTGTAGGAGAATGGCTGCCATCAGCAGGTTGACGACCTGTTTGACATCCTAATTCAGCGTGGAGGTGATTTTTCATATTTATTGTCATTTAAAGCAAGTTAGATGAGAGAAGCGTATAGCTGCTCACACTCTTTTGTTTCCTGCATCCTACAGAAATCTCTGAGAATTTCAAAGCCGCACCTGATCCTGTTCTCGAAAGGCTTCGGCCGAACACGCCCCTTTCCTCAAGCTCCTCCCCTCTCAGTCTTTCCCGTCCTCCTGATATGCCCCTCAAAACTTTAATTTTAGAACCTCAGCCTCCTTCAATTAAGACGCACAGCAACTGTGACACAGGAGGTGGGCGTCTTGAAGATTTCCTGGAAAGCACTACTGGCAAACCTTTGCTGGGAGTGGAACCAGGAGGACCGACGACGCTAATTGTTGACCTCCACAACCAAATGCTCAGCACACCGAGTATCCTAGACCACCCACGTTCCCCAATGGATACATGTGACATGAGTTTTTCCGGTCACTCGCCTTCAGATTTGATCGACTCCGCCCCAGATCCTATGGATTGGCTGGAGCTCGGAATGGGCGGGACTGGAGGGGAGGGGCCTGGGATGGTACATATGAATGGACACAGCTCCTCTAGCTTATTTTCCACAGACTTTTTGGACACTTCTGATATGAATTGGTCCAGCTTATAGCTCATGGGATATCGTAGACTGCAATATTTTTGGAAGGGCCTATTGTGGATTAGCTTCCTTCGCATAGTACAGTTTATATTTGTTTCCACCAGTGACTTTTCCAGTTTGGATTCAAGTATGGATTTTCGGAATACTAACTTAAATTGGATTGTTACATATTGACAGACTTTATCCTTCACCTTTGCTTGCACAAATGCTCACACCCCTGATAGCACACATATGTCACAGAGCCGTTTACATATCGTTTTTATCTGGGTGTCATTTGTTCATCTGAAACACTTTGCTTAACCCTTTCAAATTTGGATATTAGAACAAGATATTTTTGTGTTTTTATCGTTTAAAATACATGAATTGCTCTTATATTAATGACACTTAAAACGAGATGCTTTCTTTGAAACGTCTCGGTGATGTATGTGTGCTTATGGAAATATCCATACGTTCAAGCAATATACTCTGATTTTGCATCAGTTTTATCAAATTAATTCACTAAGTGCAGCTTTTGAGTTTCATTCACCTTTAAATTTGATTATGTGGCATTAAAGGAATAGTTTTTCTGATTTTACCGGCTTTACCAAATATAGCTAGTAGACTTGTACATAACTCAATAGCTTAGAAATATACACCTGGATTTTACTATTTATAGTATTGAACCAATGTTGCTAAAAATTTTATAGCATAAGCCAACAGATTTTGTAACCCTTTTCTTAGCATTGACATTCATATGTTACCATAAGCGTATTAATATTATTAAAGATAATAATAACAACAATAATAATATTAATAATAATTTGTTATTATTATTATTATTATTGATCATTAGTACTTAACACTGTTTAAATTCAGTTAGATCGTTGTTAAACAAGAGACTCTCAACAGGTATACATGTATCCACAGCTACTAATGTTCAACATTTTGTAGATGTGCCAAAAATATTATTTTATGGCTATATAGATAGCCTGTAAGCTATTCAATATTTTTTTGAAATATAATACAACAACTGGACTATGCTACTTTAGCTATTTTCTTTTTTTATTATGGAAAGACAAGCCATTCAAACCTTGTTTTTGTTAGCATTTGCTAGCATTGCAACCTGATGAGAGCTGCCAGATGAAGTTTTAATTGCGTAGTTAATTGCTATGTTAATAGTACAAGATTAAACAATTCCCAGAGTGCTTGACAGTTTAAGTGTATGACTCCGAACTAATAGCAATGTGTTACTCCTCGTCCTTGCCAGGTTTACATTACCAGTTTTCACCAAAGTACAGTATAAGACTCATTTTTATCACAATTTAGCAAGCTTAAAAGAGGTATTACTGCTTCATATTTGTTAGATCCAGTAAATATTTTGATCAAACTGTGCATGCTGTATACTGTAGAAGACATGGAGAGTTCTGGGAAATTACTTTATTACATTACGTTTTAATTTAATGTTCTTAAAAATCAAACATGCCTGTACCTTTCAAAAATATTGTGTCCATAGATCTGAACGGGAATTTTGAAACATTTTACTGTATATATTTTGCATTGTATATGAACTAAAATGTTGCATATGCCTATCACAGTACACAGCGTACTGTATGTACTGCACTGTATTTTATCAATACTTCTGTCTGTAGGCTGAAGTTTTGATAAAGGAATATGAGCCTATAAGAGATGATGAATGTTTCTAAGATGATCTGAATGTATAGATTTTAGTGTATAAAACATTAAAAGATATACACAAGACATAATCGCATTTAATCAATAAGGAACATTCAAATTTCAAGGACTCAAACACATTTGTATATTATTAGTTACTTTCTTTATGCATTGCTTTAATGTGCAGTTTTCGGTGCTTCTGCATATTGTACATGAGCTCAGGAATGAAGTGTGTGTGTGTGTGTGTGTGTGTGTGTGTGTGTGTGTGTGTGTGTGTGTGTCGTCATTTGGGGGAACAGCATTACTGTCCGCAGTATTCACGCTCTCCATCTGTTTGAATTTGCACTTACAGAGTTTTGGCTGGTGCTTCTTGTGGCCCAAATTGAACTTCATATCCACATGATCTCCAGTCCACCTGCTGTACTCTGGAGAATCAAACTCCTCAATGTTTCGTTGGCTGAATGTATTCATTTGTGGGGCTTCAGAGCCTCTCAGGGCTTAATGTCTTTAAGACTTTTTTATTTTTGGAAAATAAATTAAATGTTACAAATAACAATAAATGATCTGTGTGCTTTCCAGAAGGGAAATGGCAGTTTTGGTTTAAAAAAATGTGTGGGTTAGAATGTTTGACTAGTGCTCGGTATCATACATACATGTCTGATAGACATAACCCTAAACTAATGTATTTATAGCGGGCTTCCTTAAACGGACAGTTAACCCAAAAATGAGCAAGTGAATAATGATTACATTTCAGCACAAAGATATTTTATAGTTTCTGTAGACTTCAAATGTATGGCATAAGTCACATGGACAATTTTATTGTGCTTTTTTTTTTTTTTTTGTCATTTTGAAGCTTGACAGCCTGACTTTCATTAATATTTGTATAGCATAAACATTTCTTTTTAAGGTCACTTGGAAGAAAGAAAGTCATCAGTTTGGGTCACCCATTCCTATAAGATTGACTTGAGGGGCTTTCGCACCAGAGGAACATTTTCATAGTTCCTAGAACTAAGTTCCCACTTTTTGGTGTGTTTGCACCACAGGAACTAGGAACATATCCTATTTAGTTCTAGGAACTCCGTTTGGGGGAACTAAATTAGCTCCTATTTCAGAGGAGGGTCTAAAACAGTTCTACCAGTGACATAAATATAGGCTGATTGGCCAAACACACGCGAAACACTGGCTACCTGGCATTTTAAATATTGTACAAATATTTACTCCACGAACGTAGAAAACAGCGATAACGGCATTTACCTGTTGTCTTCAGCATTTTGTTCTTTTCTCAACACTGCAAGTTGTCACAGGAGATTTAGTCAGATTTTCATGCACTTTCAATCGTGTAAATTGTGCGTTTACATTCCATCTCCGTTATCACGAAACCCACGACACACCACAAAAACAGCTCTAATCACGGCGTCCTCCAGACAGTTCACTCCTAAACGAATAGGAGAAACTGCAACACACAATATGGCGGAATAGTCCCGCCTTCTAAATGAAAGAGCCAATCGCTGATCGGTAAAGTAATTGCATCACTGCAACAGCCGTTAGAAGCTCCGGTTCCCATAGAAGCCTGAGGCTAGACCAGCTAATGCACATGCACAGTCATCAGCACAATATAATTGTGCATGTGCATTGGCTGGTCTAGCCTGAAAAATAATATTTTTTAACGCTATTTGAGCATAAGAAACAACATTCATGGGGCAGTTCATTTCAGATTTTGTTGCTGATTTGAAATATGTAATTTAATTGTGACTTGAGTGAGCAGTTTTTGAGATTTCAGGATTCCCCCATTAATTTCGATAGGACTTGGTCTTGTTTGAGCTGCCCAGAGGTGTTGCAAGTATGGGCGCCGAGTGAACAGACTTTCCTTGAAAGGGACTTTGACCGGTTGTTGACGTTTGTAAAAGCCGCGAATAAAGATGTCGCTGTCTGCAGTTTCTGTTGCCAGTGCGAATGCAACTAGGAAAACGGCCAGGGGGAAATTGGTTCTCTAGGAACCACCCTGCTGGCTAGTTCCAGGGTGTGTAAGACCCTTTTGAGATAACCCATTAACTACTAGTCTTAAGTCTTTTTTTTTTAATTGGTATCTATGGTTCCATGAAGATATTTTAACATCCATGGGACATTTTCATTGAAATAATGGTTCTTTACAGTGGAAAAGTTCTTCAAATTTTTAAAATGTTCTTCACAGTAAGAAGAAAAAGGTTATTTTAACTGTTCCCTGAAAGGTTCTTTGGGGAACCAAAAATGGTTTTCCTGTGGCATTGCTGTTAAAACACTTTTGAAACCTTTATTGTTAAGAATGTAGTCAAGTTTTGTACATCCATGCTAAGCATTTTTGCATAGTATGCACACTTTTTGTACATATTGTTCCTATAAGACCCTTTAAATTCTGATTATGCAACATGCCGGACATGATGCAATCAACATTTTTTTTTTCTCATTTTATACTATATAAAAATATTATATATTTTATTATTATTACTTGCATATTTTATTATTTAATTTATTTCATTGTTTTTATGAGGGGTGAGTGTGAAAACAGATTCTCAACTGCAACAATTACTTGATTTTACCCATGTTCAATGAACCTTGCTCTCGGGCAGCTGGTTAGATTAGATGGCTTGTGCATGATAATAAATTCATAACTTTCCTCTGGCAAGATCGGTGTAATGCACCTCCCCTGCCCGCCAAATACTAATTCACACCCCGGCGTCAAATGCAAACCCTACCTCACCCCTTGATGAACCCATTAGAGAGTATCTTGACCTTAGGATGAGCGATTGTAGAGAATAAATGACTGCACGTCTGTTGCACCGTTTGACTGCAGGCTTCCAGGACTCTCCGATTCTAACAGAACAGTCTGTTCCCATGTTCCCCACCCTCCTTGATGACATCATTGCTCCTGTCCCGTGTGTTTTCCTCCTGGCTGAGTGTTTCAATGTCCATTCATCACATGGTTTAATCAATTTACCGAGATGCAGAGATCTATCAGCTGTAATGGACTGCTGACCCAACCTCTTTCCCAGACAGCCCCTCTCTTAACGACCCGAATTAATTAAATAATGGCTCGTGCAAACGGAAGGGCTTGTCATTGTATTGCTCAATTGATAGAGCATCATATGTAATTTATTCAGCGCAATAAGGTGATTCAGCTGAGCAGGTCAAAAGCTGATGGACGAAAGGAAACATAGGGGTCTTGCGTCTCTTCATTATCAGCAGTGCGGGTTTCTCCTCCGCAGTTATGGGCCATCATTTCATTGGTGCTTCCTCATGACGTTTAAACCTAAGGTCATTTATTAAGGGTGCTTGCAGACTAAAGAAAGCTTTTGATGTATATGAATGTGCAAGTTATGTTTTGAGGGTATATAAATGCTTGGCCAGGAATACAGCAAAGTAGGACCGACTTGTCTGAAATTCTCATTGGCGAATAGATGTCTGTGTGCCTTGCATCAAATGTTTTGGTTGGATGAATAATTTTCACTTTCTTACTTTAGTTTGTTTACATTCTTACAATCCACCATGCCAGTTGATCTCTTTCTCCAAAGGCTGGTTGCACCAGCTGTGCATATATTCAAACCAAAAATTGTTCAGACACCAGATATAATTTTTTTTAATATTGTTTTACTAGTGGGTGCAGGACATTATAGTTCATGTAAGTGAGGATAGCAAAATAAAGTAAACTGTGACATATTATACCCAAAAATTCTTCATACAGTGGACTACCAGCAAAATTAATACAAAATTTGGGACCAAAAATTATTCAGACACTTTGACCTGACCATGTTTTGCTTAAGTGTTTTTTCTTTAATTGCTAATGCCACAGACTGAACAAAATTAAGCATTGCTTGGTAATTGGTTGACCTAAATTGGTATTATCTAATTCTAAACTATAGCGAATAAACTTAAAACGTTGCCAAGTTGTGACATAAATGGCACTAACTTACAATCTGCACATCAGTATTTGAGCCAACTTAATTTAGACAGAACTCTACACTGAAAACATTTATTTGGTGTAGGATTTTCAAAAATTCAAAAATCATTAGTAAATGTCACAAATAATTACAAACATGGCAAATAACACACTGAATTAAACATGATTTTTTAAGCAGATAAACTGAATAGTTTTTATGTGAATGTACAATTTTTTAAAAATACATTTTTATTTAAATACAATCATTTTAACATTATTTGCATAAATGTGCTAATTATTCATGAAATTGTATGTATTGTATTTTTAATGGAAATGTAATTTATCACCGTTGACAGTTGTGAAGCAAAATAAGTGAGAACAGAATAAAAGTCATGAAATTTATTACAATTCCTTACAATCAACAACTGATTTATAAAAACAAGCCTCCGTCCTACATAATCATATTTACTCGGATATATGTCACAATACAGAAGAAAGGATCTGTCACTAATTCAGTTTCACCACAACTTGACACCACAACCAGATTAAGAGGAAAGTTAGTTAAAAATGAACTAGTAGTCATTATGCTCTTAGTGTCCCATGTATTGGTTGACACGTCAAAGTTCTAGAACACATGCAGAAATACTGCCTGTAGCACATGTGTTTGCCCTGACCATTGTAATGCTGTAGTGACAGTGAAGTGACATGTGGCCAAGTATGGTGACCCATAATCGGAATTAGTGCTCTGCATTTAACCCATCCTAAGTGTACACACACAGCAGTGAACACACACACACACCGTGAACACACACCCGGAGCAGTGGGCAGCCATTTTTTGCTGCGGCGCCCGGGGAGCAGTTGGGGGTTCGGTGCCTTGCTCAAGGGCACCTCAGTCGTGGTATTGAAGGTGGGAGAGAGTGCTGTACATTCACTCCCCCCACCTACAATCCCTGCCGGTACAAAACTCGAACCCGCAACCTTTGGGTTACGAGTCCGACTCTCTAACCATTAGAGCCCTTGTCCATGTGAGCCCAACATTCATCTTCCATGTGAATAGTGTCATGTGTCCACCCTCTTGAGTCTTTTCGCTCTCACACAAATGATTGATGGAGCTGGAGCTGGCTCTGTATTATAATTGTGTGTAACAAAAAGGGTAGGGGGTTTGCAGGAATAAAGTGGCCTGCATTCTCCACAGACATGGCTATGATGCAAAAGTGTGTGTGCTCTCTTTACAGGGTATCTCTCTGTTGTTTCCTTCTCTATCGATTAAAAAAAAAAAAAAAAAGCTATTTTTTCAGCACTCTGTTTTTCTCCTTTTCTTTTGGCAATGCTTCCTGATGATTTCATCATCTCTGTCTCTCTGTGTGTTTAAGTCCCATCTTGCTGCAGTGAGAGAGTCCCCGTTTCAGATGTTCATTTATCACATAAACACACACTTCACCTCTAACACCTAAAGTCACTTTTTACACTACCATTTTTTTTTTTTTAAACAACTCTCTTATCCTCACCAAGACTGCATTTCATCAAAAATGCAGTAACAGTAATATTTTGAAACACACATTTTAAATAACTGTTTTCTGTTTTAATATTTTATCAAGCCTCTTTCAATGGAAAGTTCAAAAGACCATTTTGAATAGAAAATAGAAAATTTGGTTCATTTATTGTGTCCTTGCTGAATTAAAGTATTAATTTCTTCAACAACAAAAAAAATCTGACTGACCCCAAAATTTTGTACTGTAGTGTATATATAGTGTATACAAACCATACATAAAATACAGATCTGTCCCGAAATTTGGTGAGCTACCTTGTTGTCTAATGTCTACATACTGTATGCAGCGAACTTCCAAGGGAGCATCCTTACTGTATCAGAAAACACAAGCAATATCTGCATGCTGCACAAATAATCCTTTTTACCCCAAGTTCATAATAGACTAGAGTTTGATGTTAACATCTTGCTAAGCTACAGTAATATGATATTTTAAAAATACTTAAGCTGCGTCCCAATTCAAAGGCTGCATCCTTCGAAGGATGTATTCAATGGCCAAATGCGTCACAGCGGAGACTGTCCCAATTCAAAGACTCCTTCAAATGTGGCCTCGAAATGCGTCCTTTGTTTCCCAGGCTATGAAGCATACAACAAATGGATCCTTCGCAGCACAGACTATCATTCAATGCATGCCAATAAAAACTGGATTTTTTTTGTTTTGTTTTTTTGAGAGAGAGAGAGCGAGACAAAATGTTGGATTACACTGTTAAATGTAAAGTAAAAGTACTGTTTCAACTTAAATATGTAGTGTTACAAAAAGATTAATAAATAAATAAAGTGGTTTGAATATTAATATATTATATGCAATTCTATAGATAGTTTATACTTTTTATTACGTACATAAATAGACCACGGTGAACATATTTAGACAGGTTGTGAACCCTGTCTGTTTTCAGACTGTTGTATGAAAATGGTTATGTGTCAGAGAAACAAGTGCGCTGCCATCTTTAGAATTTTATCTTTGAACTCCGTTTTTGCATAACTCTGTATATTTCTATAGCATCGATGTTGAAGAGTAATTAGCTGGTGAGGTGGATTTACTTACTGTAGAGTTAACAAAAGTTATAATGTACATTGTAATGTTTGAAGTGCATAACAAACAAATGTCATAAATGCAGACCTGGAAGATTTTAAAACTAGCGGTTCATTCATAAATCCATAAGATCATCATGTTGTCAAAATACAAACCAGAAGACAGAAGACAATGAACGCAGTGCTGCAAGTGCTATATATATATTTTTTAAGTCCAGTAGAAACGTTACTGCCGCTCGTCAACGGCAGCTGTCACAGTTGATCGGTGACAAGAACAATCCTCCGTAGGCTAGACCGTCCCATTTAACAATGATCGGTTCGACCTTTATGGCGTTTGAATTGGGACAAAATTACAGTTTACTGCATGCAAATGTTAGGAACTTTAGAATATTTTCTTTTGAAGTAACTATGCATACTTATTGTTACTAAAATAACAAATAGGCTACAAATAAACAGGACTGCTCTCACCTTATCAGCCATCTTTTATGATTTTTTCGCAATGCATTCTGGGATTGCCTTCTTTGCAAAAGATGCATGCAACAATGCCTTAGCATTTGGCTGAAAGAAGTAGCTTTTGGAACAGCTTTTATGTCTGGATTGTTGTCTAGATGTGTAGCTCACTAGGGTTTGGCACAGAGCTTATTACTGGTGTTGGTTTTGCTCTGCAGGTATTTTGTTGCAGATATTGCATGTGTATTTCTCCATCTACAGGCCTAGAGTGAGAGACAGATGTTCAGAAGTACGCCTACATCAAGCATGGATGAGAGACATCTGACGCCACCAGAAAAACGTTATCTTTTGGGATCTGCAGGTAGAGCTCTGTCAGTGGAAACACAGTGAGGTTTGATGCCATGTCTTGATGTGCTGATGCTGTGAAATCATTCATGACCGGTTAAATCATTCATTTAGGCTGCAAATTCCTCAGAGCTAATGATGTTTCTGAGTCTCTCAGCACATAATTAAATTGCTTAACTTTAAGACTAAACAAAACCACACAATCTCAGAGATGTCAACTGGCAGAAACATTTAATTTTATTGGCAGCGTTGAGGGTAAGTTTTAAGTAACCATAATGGATGGCACTGTGTTAGCTCATGAATATTAAATCATTGCTGACAGAGAGTGTTGCAGGGATGATGTATTTTTGTAGGCCAAAATCCATAATCGAGTTAGCATTTTTGGTTCCATTGTCCTGAAGTCAATGGGTTCCCTGTTGAAAAAGCAGCATATGCTGGTTAGGTATATGTTTTGAAGCATGGCAGCTGGTTTGAGCTGGTTTAAGCTGGTCCTAAGCAACTAGCTCCTGCTCAGGACCAGATTAAACCAGCTAAAACCCGCTGCTATGCTTCAAAACATACCTAACCAGCATATGCTGCTTTTTTCAACAGGGTTTGAATGGGTTTTTGGTACCTGAATACCTGAAATAAGGTCTGTGGTTAACACAAGCTCGAGATATTTTCATGTTTCATGTTACTGTATTAACATCAGTAATAGCTATTTGTGATTTTATAAGCTTTTACTTATCTTGAAAAAGGTGGTGGCTAACAAGTGGCTTATGGGACTACAGAGGTTGTCAGGGACCTTAAACATTAAAATCACACTCTTGCAAACTATTCGAACTTTCAGGGAAAATGTTTTTAAAATAAAGTCTGAAAGAGTTGTCGAAGGTTAATGGTGGTGAAGTCATGCAACAGTGGTGCAGTTCATTTATAGCCTACACTTAGATTTTACCACTGCTGATTGTGTTTAGGCTTCAAAATTCATGATCATTTGTGAAGATTATCATGAACGTGAAATGTGTAAGAATCATAAACTTTTGTGGGTCACAGAACTTATTTTCTGCAATAACCCAAAAGCCAATGGAAAAATACTATTGGGTTTTAATCGAGAGAACCAGGTTGATGCCAACTTTTGCGTTGGCCTACAAAAATATGTCATCACTGCAGTGCTTTATTGATGTCCCTGAAACATCCAATTCATGTATGTGTTACATGGTTGTAAACACCAAGTTGTCTTGACAAAATGGTAACTTTTATTGGTTTAAAATAATAACAGGTTTCTGAAACTACTGTGAATGTTTTTTTTCACAGCCACTGTCCACAGCCAACGGATGGATGGGCAAAAAGTGCAGGAGGTCACGTCTCCCTCTGTTTTCTAGCACCTCTAATGTGAATGAGTGAGTGAAGTTGTCTTTGTTGCTTGAGTTTCTTTCCAATTAAACTGCTGTGACAGATGGCTTTGTGGTTACATCTTTGCTACCAAATCATTTATCAGGCTACTAAAAACAACAGACCTGCCAGTGGATCATCTAATGCTTATAGCAAACATAATGTAACTGGTGAGAACTGGCTGAAATCATCAGTTCCTAATTTTACACCGTTTCCATAAGTCAAATTATTATCAAATGAATGAAAGCTGCATTCTACTTTATTTTTGAGGTGATATCTTTAGTTAAAACAGGATGTAAAAATATATTTTATGTTTTTTTGAAAGAAGTCTCTCATGCGCCCCAAGGCTGCATATTTTTGATCAAAAATACAGTAAAATCAGTAATACTGTCAAATATTATTATATTTAAAATAACAAAAATGTTTAATTATAGTTTTTCAACTAATACATTTTTAACATTCCAGGTATCAGTGTATTACGAACAAACATTACTTTTACAAATTTACAAATTAACATTAACTTAGATTAATAAATGATACGGAAATTGTTCATTGTAAGTTTATGATACTGAATATATAAACTAACGTTACGGAATTGATTCATTTCTAGGTTAACGTCTTTAAACTTTTACATGTCAGACAGACACCATTTTCCCTAACTGGGCAGTTTTTGACCCAAAAAGCTGCAAATTGGACCAGATTTTGTTCCCATAACTGAAAGTCAGGTTTACATGAGACTAAACTGCTACAGGTTCCTTTGCAGCATGTGAATAACATCACACTTTTACATAATATCTCACTAACAGTATGCGCTTTATTTTATGCGGTATGTTGAATTATTTTTAGTAGATTTCCTCAGAAATAGCAGACAGCAGAGATCAGACTGACAGATCCCCATCTGACATCATTAATCAGACTCAATCCAGAGGAGTGTTTCACTCTGCCTTTTATTTTTTAAACAAGTTTATACAAAGAACACTTAACAATGTTTCTGTTATAAACAGATGCATAAAAAGCCATTAAATCAGTTGGACTGTGTCCGTATGTTCCTTAGAAATTGCAACTAGTGTCGTAGAAACAATTGGCATTTTCTTTGCTGTTGTGTCAGCATGGTCATCATCCGCATCATAATTTCTCTTGTCATCATGAACATCAAATTTGCTCTACCATATGTTCAGTCATTTAATTCTTTACAGTAAAAATTGGTTCCCTTCTGAGGGAACTTCGAACTGCGTCCTCTCGAGGTCGCTTTGGGGAACGCCTTCAGCGTGACCGGTGTCTGAAGCATACATCTAAACACGACAATAATATTGGCCGGCGACAGCCTATGACGTCATTACCTGGCGCAATCACAGTATAAAAGGGTGCCGGGAGAACACGTCATCCTCTTCGGTCCTGTCCCAAATCGCACCCTAAACCCTTACGGTCTTCCTGTGAATCCACATTTTTGTGACGTAATGCCGCTTTGACTGTCGGGTAGAAGTCTGCCGCGGAGCTCGCCTCAGTGCAGGCTCGGCAGAAGTGCGCATCGAGGGTGCATAGCGGCCGCAAAGGGGACACTCGCGAGCACCCTTCTGAAAGCTGAAATGATGAATGGGACACCCTACGGTCTCGTGGACTTAACGGACACATGCACACGGCGGCCATTGCAAGTCCGCAAGACCGCAAATTCACGTGAAGTGTGCCATTTGGGACAGGGCCTTCTTCGTCTTCACTGACTGTTTGTTTATTTTAGCGTTAAGCTAAGCACGACTAGGAGTGCATGTTCTCTCGCCAGAGGCTTTGCTCTGATACCCGCAGTTTCACACGGCTCGCGTGTTGTGTGTGGTGAAGTGCAAGCGGGTTCGGCTCTCGAGGGAGTTGAATGCGCTCTTCATTCATTGCTTATTTCTTCTGAAGGATAAGCATGAATTGAATGCGCTTGTCTCACGAGGAGGCGGCTTGTGCTCATTGTGATGCATTCGTGGGACTACTGTGGGGGAGGTGAGTACTTCACCATTTACCCGAGTTCATAGATAGCGTTTGCATGAGTGCGCTCGCCTCTCGCGGGAATAGCGACGCATTCGCGGCAGCGGTTTCCATTCTTGCTTGATTTCTGAGGTAATCTAGCACGTGGGCGGAGCGTGGTTAGCTCCCGCGGAAGCTAAATGCATGCTGCGCGTTGCGGTTGTGGTGAGAATTGTCTGCCCATTGCTGTGATTCACGGTTGATAGGCAGAACATGGAAAGAACTGTCCGGGAAATTTTTTCCCAATTAGTAATTTACTTCTGTTTATATAGGAATTGTATAATGTGGATATCTGTCTGCAGTTGTTGGACAGATGATTTATATCATGTCCTTATAATATAACCACATTACACTGCTCTCCGGCTTGATTCCCCTTCTGCGCTTGTATTGCAGTCTCTCATGCTGGACCTATGGTGTTTTTGTTACTTTCTAAGTCTCACAGAACTACCTACTAGGGTTCGGACCCAAGCGCTCTTCGGACTTCGCCTTCAGATTATATTCGTGAGCTTGAGTCATGCGCGGGAGCCGTGGTTGGTGAGTTTGATCTATTGCTAATTTTATGTGAATTCACTAACTAGCTTTCTCCGCAGCTCTACTTGGACCTGTATCTGTTTTTCTGACTTTGTTTGAGGTTTAGGACCTCTGCGAGCACCTCCCCTGCTGAAGTCAGAACCTCTCGCTGTTGACCGATTGTGGTGATGGTCTCACCCGTCTGTACTGGATCCAGGCTGGATGATAGCCCTACATCTTCGGCTTCATGCTTACTGGGCCACGCAGCCAAGTTGCTGGGCTTCTGCGAGAGCCTTCTTAGCCATCAGGTCCACAGTATGACGCTGCAACCTCAGGACCCGTGGGTCCTCCTTTCAGGTTGAGCATTTTTTGGAGTATAATGCTTCGTGACGTGCTCCCTGATGTCCTGACAGGGTGTTTGCTTCGAGAAGCTGCCCTGGCCAGGACGAGCTATTCATGTCTCGGCCCCGAGGGGTCCCCTGAGATTTGAGTCATCCTCTCAACCATCATGCACATTCTCTGAGCTAGAGCTCCTTTAGCTGAGGCGTTCAGTGGCTTAACACTCCTTAACTCCACCTTCGATAGACGGTCAGGCCCACGGAACCTCCCTGTCACACTGCCCTTATGGTCGAACCAGTGAATTGCCCCTCCGCGGAGAAGGTTTGAGTACACCGCGTTCCCTGAGGTACAAGCGAGATGTGATTCTGCGGAAACCCTACCTGAGTGCTTTGGCTCTGAGGAGCATTAGCTCTGTATGCATGAATGGGTTATTGGGTCCCATTGTTTCTACAGGTTCTCTTCAGGTCTGGTTAAATGGGACCCATGCTCTCTATCGAGATAGAGAGCATAAGACTGCATTCAGCTGCATCAGTTGATGGTCTCTCATTGGGCCCTGCTAGACTGCCCCTTCTTATTTAGCGCTGCCTTCTTGTCAAGCTGAGAAGTGCTCCCCTCACTGCAAGGGTTAGCTATGAGCCTATTGCTCCCAGTTTGTGCTTTGAGGGCCCGCCTCAACTTGACAGCCGAGAGCGCTGCTCCCGAGAACTCCATATGCAACGATACTGAGTTGTTAGGCCCGTCTCTGTCGCCTACTTGGTCAGTTGCCTCAATGCTGGGACCCTGTTGAAATGTGTGATCCCCTTTTAAACTGGATCCCATTTCTGATGTCCCATTTGCGGTCAATCTGCTCCCCGGACATGGCCATTGAGCAGCCGCCTCAGGTTGTTAGGCCTCTTTCTGCCTCCCTGTTTAGGCTGCTCTCTTTGTTGGTTGAGCTTAGTAGTGCTCCCCTCACCTTAGAGGGTTACCTTTGAGCACGCCGCACCCAGACTGAGCGTCTGAGTTCCTTTCCTATTTTGAGAGTTGGGCCTCCACTCTATAGAGCTCCGATGGGCAATCATGCCAGGTTGTTGGGCAACCTTCTGGCCACCTGATATGCTGCTCTTAATATTAAGCTTGTAGTGCAGCCCTCACTCTAGAGGGTTATCTATGAGCTTATGAGCTCGCCGGTCCTGGGCAGATTATGTGAGTCCTCCTCTCTCCTTGAGAGCTAGGTACTTTGATCACTTCGGTTGAGCTGGGTTCCTCTCTCTTTGCCAAGGGTCGAGCCCTCCACTCTTTGAGCTCCGTGACTGCAACATCAGGTTTTGGCCGCTTGCTGCCTCCCTGAGAAGTTGCCCCTATTTGGTTGAGCTTAGCAGTGCTCCCCTCACCCTAGAGGGTCACCTATGAGCACGCCGCTCCCAAATTGAGCGTATGAGTTCCTCTCCTATTTTGAGAGTTGGGCCTCCGCTCCATTGAGCTCCGGTTAGCAGTCATGCCAGGTTGCTGGGCAACCTTCTGCCTCCTTTGCGGGCTGCTTTTTGGTCGAGCCAAAATCTAGCGCCGCCTTCTGGTCAAGCTGAGAAGTGCTCCCCTCACTGTGAGGGTTAGCCATGAGTCGCTCCCAGTGTGTGCTCCAAGGGCCTGCCTCAGCTTGAGAGCCAAGAGCGCTGCTCCAGACATGGCTGTGCTCCCCTCACTGCGGGAGGGTCCTGCGGGAGCTCACCAGTCCTGGGCAAGACTCTGTGAGTCCTCCTCTCTGCTTGAGCTAGGTACTCTGACACTGGGCTATTGATCGCTTTGGTCGAGCTGGGTTCCTCTCTCTCCTTGCTAGGGTTTGAACCTACAGTGACATCAGGTAGTCGGGCCGCTTGCTGCCGCCCTGATAAGCTGCCTCTATTTGGGTCCAGCCTAGCAGTGCTGAGCTAAGCAGTGCTCCCCTTACCCTAGACAGTCACCTATGAGCAACACTCCCAGATCTGAGTCCGTGCGTCTGAGTCCCCCTCCTATTTTTGGAGTTGGACCTCCACTCCTTTGAGCTCCGGTTAGCTGTCACACCAGGTTGCTGGGCCATCTTCTGCCTCCCTGGTGGGTTGCTTGTTGAGTGAGCTTGCTGTGCTCCCCTCACCATTGAGGGTCTCTTGCGAGCACGCTGCTCCCTTCTGAGATTCTGAGTCCCTCTCATTTGAGTGTCGAATCCTTCACTCTGTGAGCTCCGCTGGGTAGCATGTCAGGACTCTGCCTTCCTCTTAGGCTTCTCTCTTGGTGAGGTCAGCAGTGCTCCCCTCACCCTGGAGGGTTATCTATGAGCATGCTGCTTCCCAGTCAGGCATTGGTGTCCCTTCTCAGTCTGAGAGCTGGGTGCTACGCCTCTTCTAGTTATGCATGGGCAGATGCTCTGGAGTCTGTTCTGTGACTGCTATGGTTGAGTTGGCGATACTCCCCTCACATGGAGGGTTTTTCTATGAGATACATCTTTTCAATTCACATGCGCTCTGAGCACACGGTCTCCTGCTGAAGTAATTGTCACTCCCTGAGCCTGCCACAGTTACGTGGGGTTCCTAGGCTTGTCGAAGTAACAGCTTCGGTTAACCCTTAGCAATGGTGTTTCTAAATCCATGCTACGGTAAATGCACACGCTGAGCTTCTGTGCACTTTCTAAAATCCACATTGTGGTAAGTGTGCACGCTAGGCATTCTGCACACTTTCTAAAATCCTGTATGGTAAGGGTTATGTGGTGTCAACCTCGTTCTCTTTCTCTGAGTTGGTTTAGGCCCTGGTTCTCACCTTGGACTCCACTCAACTTATGTATCTCTGTTGATACATTTCTGACCAGGGTGTTGCTACCAAAAATCTGACGAGTCAGTTCTTTGAGCAGGTTCATTCAGAACTGGCAGTAGCCCCCTGGGTGGCAGGCCAGGTTCTGGTTTGATTTTTTAGACACCTGGCCGTATCCCCTTAAAGGAATCTCTTTCTTCTGATTCCAAGCCTTGAGCTGTGCCCTAGGCTTGTGCTTCCCAGCCCAGCCTTTAACAGGTAAGTTCTTTTAGGGTATGCAGCTCAGGCCCTTGGCTGAAGGGGATAATGTCACTGACAGCCATCAAGGCGTCCTTGGGGCAACTCCCATGGCTATAGTAGAGTCGGTACTTAGTGCTCGCCATGGTTTCTGGCATGCACTTCCCTCAGCATGGTGGCGTGGCTATACCGTTCCCCAAAGCGTCCTCTAGAGGACGCAGTTCGAAGTTCCCTCGAAAGGGAATGTCTCAGGTTACGTATGTAACCATGGTTCCCTGAGAAGTGAACGAGACACTGCGTCCTCTAGTTCCCTTGCCATGCTTCAGACGCAAGCTTCAGACAAAGAAGCGGATGACGTGTTCTCCCGGCACCCTTTTATACAGTGATCGCACAGGTAATGACGTCATGGGCTGTCGCCGGCCAATGTTATTGTCGTGTTTCGAAGTATGCTTCAGACACCGGTCATGCTGAAGGCGTTCCCCAAAGCGACCTCTAGAGGACGCAATGTCTCGTTCCCTTCTCAGGAAACCATGGTAACATACATAACCTGAGACGTTTCATAGTAATACTTATAATTTATTGAATAAGGTTGCTCTCATGCCAACCTAACAGAAAACATTACAGATCTTTTCCTACATGACAGTTACAACAATTGTTACATTGAAGCATGGGAATTGTACTTTTTATTATTAGATGATCTGAATAGTTAATGTTTTGTTAATATTAAAAGGAATATTCCAGCTCCAGGTATAGAGAAGATTAGTATAAGGAATGCTATTAAATTAGTGTCATATTAACACACATAATCTGTGGCTTTAGTGTTTATACTTTTACAATGGTGTGTAGTTGGTGTTGTAATGTTCTCTGTTGTATCCCTGTAAGTTTATTAAATGTATTTTATTTAAGTTGAAATTATGGTATTTTCTATGGTTATCAGCTTACAAATAGGTTTAACAGAAAAAAAAAGTATCTGTGTCAATTTGCTTTTCAAACTATCTATTGGCTAGTGGCTGGTTTATTTCTAAAAGTTGCCAAATTATTTTCTGGTATATCAAAAAAAAAATAAAATAAAATAAAATAAAATAAAAAATAAAGAAAAAATATTGATGACTCATCCTGAACTAAACTGATTTTTGTCCAATCAGATCTGTAGGATGAAAATATCCCCTAAAGCCAAACTGGCAAAAAAAAAAAAAGGATGAGATTTTAATGTGTCCAACCTCAACTTCCTGTTTCAACCGAGAATATGTAAACATAGGGCAGAAAACATGCTAATTAAGCAAATTCATGGGGTCTTTAGCTTGTTTGAAATTTAGGATACTCCTTTAGTCAAACCAAACCTTCCTAGACATTGACCTTTGTAACAATCCATAAATGTCTTTTAAAACGTACAACTTACATAACTACAAATTGTGGTTCTTCTCAAACAGGTGCATTTCAGCTTGGCTTTTGCATCTCTAGTCTTTCACGTGCTCTCTACAGTTCTGTTTCCCTGACTGTCTCCCTCTTTCACCGTCCTGTAAATTTTATTTCTCTGAATTATTCAGCATCTCCTCAAAGTGCAACCAGACTTCAGGAAAAAAAGCATGGCAGATATGGAAATGGGGCATTAGACAAGCAAAAAAGATGAAGTACATGGAAACGAGAGGATAGGATGACAGATCTCCTCTCTCCACCCACAATTCTTCATCATAATGTACTGTATTATCCTCCATTTCTCTCTCTCTCCCCAGCCTCAGGAGACCCATATTAACTTAGATATCACTGACAGCTAAGACTTACGCCACCCACTGTCCCGACGAGATAGAGAGAGAAATGGAGGAACAAACACAAACGAGACAGTGACAGAGTGAGAGAAAAGCAAGGAGAGAAAGAGAGAGACTACAGTAATATCGGGTCCACACTGCGAGCAAGTGACGCGGCAAAACTAGCTTATAATCAATGAAACTGTCAGCCATGGTGCAGTAGTTGAGGTTTAAAAATCAGTTTCTGCAAGGGTTCCTGTAGGCAAGGGTATAAAAAGTATTGAAATATTTTGTGTGCTTTATCACAAAAGTAGTGTTCTGGAAATTTACTTGTTACAATTTCACTTAGGTGTTCAAAGTACTAAGTATAAAGTATATTTTAATTAGTCATCATCTCCATTTATATGTTCTTTTATTGAGAATGCATCATTTCCTCTGCTTAATTGAACTAAAAAGGCATATCACGGTCAGAGAATCTCAAGAGACAATCAATAAAATCTGTTTCAATGTAAAATTTACAGTAATTGTTCAAACTATGGTCATTTATACTTGTAAAGAGATGTTTCATCAGTCACCCCAACATGTGTCTATATTATAACCACTGATGAAGATGAATTTGAATCAGCACGTTCAATCTGCACAGTGCACAGTTCGCGTTTCAGCATATTGATTTTAGTTTAGCATCTGATGTATCCTAGAGTCTTGTATATGTGGGATATTGAGGACAACTGCAGGTAAATATAGGTTGCTTTGCATTAAAGTTACTTTAACAAAAAACAGTCTCATTTCATCTATTTCAAAAGCTAAGAAAATATATTTTAAGCACAATTACACTACTCTTCAAAGGTAAACATTTTGTTGTTGTTGTTTCAGTCACTTTTGCTCTCCAAGGCTGCATTTATTTGATTAAAAATGCAGTAAAAACAGTAATATTGTAAAATATAATTACAATTTAAAATAACTGTTTTCTTTATTAATATATTTTAGAATTTATTTATGATTTTTTTTTTTTCTGTGATGGCAGAGCTAATTTTCAGCATCATTACTCCAGGCTTCAGTGTCACATGATCCTTCAGAAATCATTCTTATTGGTCCTTTGGTGCTCAAGAAACTTTTTTGTTTTATTGATTAACAAAGTTCAAAAGAACAGCATTTATTTGAAGAAATCAATTGTAACATGTCTTTACTGTCACTTTTGAACAATTGAATGTGTCCTTGCTATACAAAAGTACTATTTTTATTGATTTATTTATTTATTTTATTTTTTTCCCTTGAGTATATTTTTAAGTATATTTTTAGCTAATGAAGTAAAATGCTATCACAGTAACCACTACCCATGCTAAAGTATAATTTTTCAGTACTTCTTACACCCCTCTACAGGCCCTGTGTGTAAATTTCTGTCAGTTTCAAGATAACGAAGATGAAAAGTGTCTGGATGTACACCCTGACAGTGCCTTTTCCTTTTTATCAAAAGTTGCCAGTTTATGGGTGGCACAAGTGACAACAACTACTGATGCAACAAAGATAAGGTAAGGTAAAGGTCAATTTTATGCAAATAAACCATGTAATATGACCACTAGCTTTAAGAATGCAGAAAGGGTAGACTCTGTTACCTCCAACAGTTTAATCACAGTCAGTGTGAACGTCCATTGAGCCTTGAAGAGTCAGAGGAGGAGGCTAGGATGAGTGGAAAGGAGAGAGTGAATGCTGATGATAGAGAGCTGTGTATAAAAGGAATAAAAAGAGTGCAGTGGGCTATTTATTTCAGAAAGTGAACAACTCTGTCCTAACCAGGCATGACTTCTGTTATAGCACTGTTTTGGGCAGCCCATAGTTTCTTGCTTACTGGTCCAAAATCCTGGTAGAGCGCAAAAGGAAGTACAATTCCCAGTGATCCCACAAAGCCCGGCTGATGATGTAATTAAAGTTTTATGTATGCTGTTTGCTGATTGCTCATTTTATTACATCACTTGCAATGCTTCTTGGTATGAGAACTTAATTGCTTCAAAAGAAAGTATAGTCTCTTTTTCCCATTTTAAAATTTAAAATACTTTTTCTTTTCTTTTTTTGCTTCAAATTAAATGTTGATTGAATGATCTCTGAGATGTATGTTTAGTTCAACACTTATTCTAAATACCTTTTGGAAATAATATTTCCATAAACCAAGCTGTCACTTCTATGTTTGCACGGCATTTTGGACAAATAAATTACTTGGAAATGTGTTGCAATCCACCTAGTTAGGACATGGGGTAACGTGAGCTGGCTGCACCTAGAAAAGCCTTTGGGAAATTTACACAAAACACTGTGTTTACAATGTCAAATCCCCAGCTTTAGTTTGTGTTTGTAGTTATGGAAAGCTGTGAACTAATGCTGCTTTATATTCACATCATATACATACATTTTTACACAATATTTATATATTTAACTTTTTGCTCTTTGTAAACATGTAAAACACAAGAAACATGACCGGAGATAGTTCTCAATGCTAGTGTTGCTGTAAAATAACTGGCCTTGTTTAAGTCAACAGACAAGCCTAATTAGTCTTCCTGTCATTCCCTTTATCAATGATGCAACCAGTGGCTTTTAATTAGGATCAACCTGCAATTGCTGTAGCTGGCTTTGGATTTCCTTTAATGCTGGTAAGTTCAAATTTAGAGCAGTTGTCTTTTTTCACTTCTGTAATGAGCTCTCATATGTCCTTAACATGTTTTTGCATATCTTTTCAGGGTTTAAACAAGAAAAGTCCCGTTTTCTCAAAGAGGGAACATTTTTGCTTTGTGATGGAGAGTAATACACAAACACACACACACAGAGTGTGTTGTGGCAAAATACATTTTAAAAAATTTGATCACAGGACAGAGCATCACTTTCACAACCTCTTGTTATAGTTTACCCTAGTAAACTTTGTCCACTCCGACACAAGCAAATGTACTCCCTGTCATTGCATTGGGAAAAACGAACCCTTTCCATGTTGAACACGGGCAACTCCTATTAAGAGCACATGCCTCCTTTTAAAGCCCTTAGTAGAATTCATCCTAATTATACATACACAAAAGTTACCGCTTAGAATACTGCATAAGATTAGATCGGTCAAACATACCACCAAACGAATGGAGCCACCAAACAAATGGGAACAATGTGATTCTCCAATATATTACATGTCTCTGGACTGGCAACTAACATGTCATTCAAGCATTGGTTATAATACGTCTTTTAAAAATGATAGGCTTTATACATATAGCGCAAGCTTCAAATATGGCAAGATATCTTTTAAGTTAGTAAGGAAGGTGAGAAGGGTGTTCAAATTCGGAAGCACTTCATCTCCGTCAAATGGTTGTCAACTGCGGCAGGCTCAACTTTGATTCCAATTACGCTTACGGTACAAAAAGACGACATTGCAAATAGTACATAAACAGTAAAAAGTACATCATGTATTGCTAAAGATAAAATGCTACCCGGTGGCATTCACATCACAGGTAGAACGCTTTCGTTTTAAGAAATCAGAAACAACAGTCATTCAGCTTATTTGGGTGGTTTAAAATAACCACTGGAAATGATTCTTCACACCGAAGGAATTTGAATGTAGATATTTACACCTTGTGTTTCTTTGTAACAGAATGCACGCAACCTCTTTTGATTTCACTTTATAGTCCTTAAACTGTGGAATTAAGTAGTTATTTGACCAATCCAGCGCTTTATTGAGTTAATGTCAAAGTTTATTCCTGGACGGTAGTCCTCATCTGATTTAGGGTTTAAGCTGATCCAGCCAGAGATCTTGTCACTGTGGTTTTGTCAAAAGCTAAATCTGCTCTGCTCTTTTCCGGCATTCCTCAAAGACAGATTTCATGACCTCCCGGCCGACAAAGTGACTCCATTTCAGGCAGAGGGCTGTGTAGCTGGCTCACCTTGGCATCGCTTGATATCTCTGTGCCAGGAGAGTCTGACAGCCATGTCTGTCCTCCAGGGCTTGCCCCTGAAACCCAATGACACCCTGGAGCCATTGCCACCGAAACAGAACGAAGCATCACTGTAGCTCAGGATAGTTTGACTCGATGCTGACCCAAGAGAGCATGTTGATACATCCTCGCATCAATTCAACGGTTGAAAATAGCCATCCAGGAACATGCTGTAACTGTAATTGTTGTCATATTTTTGGAACTGCTGTCCCTGGAGTTGGTCCACAAGTAGAAATTATCTCCAAAATAAAGCTGGTGAGGATATAAAGAGAGAGAGCTACTTGTTTCTTTCTTTTTCGTCCTTTTTTTATAGTTCATTACAGACCCAACTGCCGTAACGTACTGCAATGACTATAATGCGATCTAGTGTTTAGAAGGGAACGCTTTGTACCATTACGAGTGCGTTGCCTCCTCCTTCCGAGTTCAATAATCCTTTTCTGTCTCTCACAATACTGCCGTTTTATTTGCAAGCAGTTCCATTGAACATTTCACACTCTTTTATAGTCCCTTGTACATTTTATAGGTGTCTTGTACATCAGATGTCATTGGCCTGTAAAATCTCACAAGGCTGTTCAAACAAAGTGTGCTACTTTTTAGACACAATCGTTTGCTTGGTAAACAGATGCTTTATTGTTATGTAAAGAAGCAAGAGGTTACCATCAGACATCTCTGCGGGTCTTCTTTAAATTGGTGCATAAAAAATCAAAACTTTGTTTTGTGGTCTCGCCTTTTGTCTTTGAGCAATAACCATAACTCTCCATTCAGATCCGTTGTCAATGAATAAAAGATAAGACAGACAAGAAAGATGTGTCTACAGGCAGTACGGGAGAACATATTTTGGATCTGCTGTATTAGAAGCAGGCCTTCATCAATTACAGCGCCCCCTGCTGTTCCGTGGCAGTGTGGCAGCCAAATGCCTGGCTGAGAACAGCTTGGAACAGCAGAGAGAGAGAGTGAGTTGTGTCATCAGTCATTTGGCCCCAGGCAGGAGAGGATGGATAGGCCTAGTACTGCTACCATTTTCCTTGGTATTTCCACATATACACTCTCAAGACACCTAAACTCTTCACTTTAAAACTGATGCCCACCACCAGATTTCCCATGCCCATTAAGATGCTACAATAGGGTGTAGGTATTGCTGCTACATGCTAGATTTCGCCACCAAATCATCAGTCTAAAAGGTTCTTGCTTTCACCAAAAGGATAATTATTTACATTCAGCAGTATTCAAATGAAGCAGGCTGTTTGACAGATATTGCAAAGAATACACACAAGTCAATTTAGCAAAGTTGTTTTGGCAGTGCTACTTATGACATTGCTGGATTGGTTCACCTCCTCCGTCACTGTGGCACCTCATCTCTGTGGGCGACTGTCGTCCCCTGAAATGTCTCTCTTGAGTTCTGTCTGTAACAGAGACTGGCTTATCGACCTTGTCTTTACCTGTGCTGTGTCTCAAACAAGAGTTTGAAATAGAAACAGCCAGAATAGCTATGACTTGATGTTTGCGGTTCGTTCCCTGGACAAGTGCTGGAATGCATCCTTTGATGATGATGTTGAGGTAAAGAGACCTAGGGACATTGGACTTTGTCAAATTCACCTAGACCCTTATCCGTTGACTGAAATAACAAACCCTTAGACATCACAACACTTGAAACTCTCTT
>NW_015544145.1:223543-225736 GCF_001515605.1 Sinocyclocheilus anshuiensis
CTTTCCCTCTCACGGGGCACCTTGGTTTCTTCGCTGTCCTCTTCCGTATGCTTCCTCGCTGTTCTTTGTCCTCAGTGGTCTAGAATTGTCGGAATAATATCTCACTGCGTGGCAGCTCTTGGCTGATGGAAGCTGACAGCACAATGGCCTTGTCCAGAAGGGTGTGAAGGCTCCTGCCCTTTGGTACCGGACACATGGGTCTGGGCCACAAGAGACATCTGAAGGCCAGCAGTACGAGAACAACAGGCCAGAATTTTAGAGGGGAGGTAGGATCACCAGGGATACAAGACCCATGAAGAATCGAAATCGACCATGCAACGTTTTCCCCTTCAGTTCTTTGTATTATAGAACAATGAATATAAATCTAGTCCAAAACAAATACATGGAGGAAATATACTATAAATATAACTGAAGCACATGTGTAGAAGCTTTCGCATCCGGTTGTCTAATCGAAATCATGCTTTCTTGTGTTTGTATCCTTTCCAGGCTTTCCCCTCAGACCGTCACTTCTGTTTTGCTGTTCGTGGGCAATCCCTTGTGGTTTGGGTGGAGGTGCGGATACTGTCTGTACCCCAGAGGCTGAGTGAACAACTCTGGAAGAGTCTCGATGCTAAACTGACGCTTGTTGGAGAAGGCCTGGCGCCGACTGTTTGGTTGGGACAGTGGTGGCTGTGGCTGCATCATGAGAGGGACCTGATGTTGGACATGGCACTTGTTGGGGTCCCAAACTTTGAAGGCTGAGCTCGAGGTGAGTGGGTGGGTGTTAGTCTTGGAGATCTTGGGCTTGGAGACTTGAGCTGACGTAATGGTGATGGCCAAAGGAGTATGGATGTCCGGAGGGGGAAGAAAGGGTTTGTCTTTTGGATGGAAAGCAATAGGCTGGAAGGTTGCAGGCGAGGATTGGCGGTGTGCGTAATCCATCATGGGGTAGTAATCCCTTGCTGTGGTATCTGCAGAGAGAAACGGCAGGAAAAAAACAAACAGAAATAAAAAGGCTAACATTGTGACAAATATGCAATACGTTCATTTAATAGTGTTGCTTCTACACTCACATACCCTACGGTGTACAAGCCTAATGTATTTGACTATATTTAGTGTTTAGAGGATCTAATAAGTAAAACACCTGGAGCAGAGGGTCATCAAGCGTGACATGAGGATGCCCTCAGCTCTTTTTTGTGTCACGCCACACACATGCATGCATGCATGCACATACATACAATGACTTTAGGGAGCTGTGGCTGTTCATATCATGGTCATGATGAAATATGAATTATATAGGCAGGACTCTGTTTGAAAGGAACAATGCAAGGAATGTCCAGTGAAGAGAAGATTCACATAGTTGAAAGGAGACAGTAGAATGGTTTGTAGTTTGATCTGGTTTTGTTTGTATGGTTAAAATGTGTTATATTGACACTTTGAGGTACAGGGACAACCTACGAAGCAGGTTCTAGAACATTTTTAAAACGTTGTACTGCAACATTACCCAGCTGAAACCAAAAAGCACTTTCTGTGAAATGTTTTAAACTTGATTGGAGCAACGATCCACAGTTTTACCTGGTGTTTACTATGGTAATCTCACTACAGAAGCTGCCGTTATAAATGCAGAACTATAATTATTATGCACTATTGTGTGTAATATTTTGATTAGTGATATTTACAGTGGCTTGGTAAAAGTTAGGTACAGTGCCTTGCGAAAGTATTCATACCCCTTCATTTTTTTCCACGTTTTGTTGTTGCTGCCTTATGTTAAACTGCTTTAAATTACTTTTTTCCCACATCAATCTACACTCCATACACCATATTGACAAAGCAAAAACAGAATTGTCACAACTTCGTAAATTTATTAAAAATAAAAAACTGAAATAAGTACATTGCATAAGTATTCAACTTATACTACTACTTATACTACTAGTATTCAACTTCAACTTTATAACTAAATATTTAGCTGAAGCACCTTTACAGTCTCAAATCTTTTTTGTTTGATGCGACAGGCTTTTCTCATCATCATTTGGCTATTATCTGCCATTCTATTCCTCCCTTCTTCACCTCTCAAGCTCTGTCAGGTTGGATGGGGGCAGACGCACATTTTCAGGTTTCTCCAGAATTATTTGATTGGGTTCAAGCTCAGGCTCTGGCTGGGCCACTCAAGGACATTCACAGAGTTGTCTATAAGCCACTCTTGCTGTGTGCTTA
>NW_015544145.1:226210-227045 GCF_001515605.1 Sinocyclocheilus anshuiensis
TTTGAATGCTCTGGACTAGGTTTTCATTAAGGCTATCTCAATATTTTGGTGCACTGAGCTTTTCTTCTACTCTGAAGAGTTCCACAGTCCCTGCCACTGAAAAACAGCCCCATAGCATGAGGCTGCTACCAGCACACTTTACTTTTGGGATGATATTCTGCAGGTGATGAGCAGTGCCTGGTTTCCTTCAAACATGATGGTTGGAATTGAGGTTCATCAGACCAGAGACTCTTGTTTTTTAGAGTCTGAGAGTAATTTAGGTGTTTTTATGCAAAATCCAAGTGTTTTCATGTGTCTTCACTGAGGAGAAGATTGAGTCTGGCCACTCCGACATAAAGCCCAGATCGGTGGAGTGTTGCAGTGATATTTGTCCTTCTCTAGATTTCTCCCATCTGCATATATGGTCATGGAGCTCAACTAGAGTGACCATCAGCTTTTTGGTCACCACTCTAACTAAGGTTCTTCTTCATCGATTGCTCAGTTTGGCCAGGAGGCCAGTTCTAGGAAGAGTTTTGCAAATTCCAAGTGTGTTTTCCTGTGTCTTCACTGAGGAGAAGATAGAGTTTAGCCACACAGCCATAAAGCGATGGAGTGCTGCAGTGATGTTTGTCCTTCTGTAGGTTTCTCCTATCTCCACATATGATCATGGAGCTCAACTAGAGTGACCATCAGGTTCTTGGTCATCAGTCTAGACAAGGCCCTTCTCCATCAATTGCTCAGTTTGGCCAGGAGGCCAGCTCTAGGAAGAGTCCTGGTTGTTTCAAACTTCTTCCATTAAAGGTAACAGGGACTACATGCTTCTGTGAACCTTCAATGCTGCATAAATATTTCTGTA
>NW_015544145.1:228560-232090 GCF_001515605.1 Sinocyclocheilus anshuiensis
TACAAGCAATATGAATGCTCCTGAGCTAAATTTCAACTGTCCCAGATAAGGGTATGAGTACTTATGCAATGGAATCATTTAAGTTTTTTATTTTTAATAAATTTGCAGAGATGTTAAAAAACTGTTTTTTTGCTTTACCATTATGGTGTATGGAGTGTAGATTGATGTGGAGAAAAAGTAATTTAAAGCAGTTTAACATAAGGCAGCAACATAACAAAATGTGAAAAAAAAAAGAATACTTTCGCAAGGCACTGTACATATGTGTTGGGCTTACGTACAGGGTTACTAATGGTATAAGACAGGCTGGTTATTTTATTCTTTTGCAGGTTGAAGTGGGTTAGCATGTTAGCATAGTTGACAGAGGAGAGTTAGCCTTTTAGCCAGTCTCGTCAAATTAGCCCATCTCCGCTGAGTGCTGCAAGCTATAGACAGGCCACTCGCTTCACTGCCCTCAGACATAAACAGTCTTGCTTCACTGTTTTGTCATTTTTGTCTCCTTTTTCTTCTTTTCCATCCTGACTTCCTATACTGTCCTTTCTCGCTATCGACTGAGTTATGGCTAATGCATGAGGCGAGTACCTGCTGACAAGGAACACAAGCATGTAGCATAATTTCATTGTATATGTACATGTACATGTGATCTCAAAGTATATCCTGGCCCGGTGGCAATCATTGTTTCTGCCAAAATACTGTAGTCACTAAAGTAAAACTGTGGTAACTTGGCGATAGCAGCTACTGTTATGATTCTTTTTGACCGCATCAGTACGTTACAAGCTCACTGTTTGTAGTTGTGCATGAGTGAATGTCGGTCAGTATTACAATCAGCTTAGAAGGTCAGAATGAAACCCGAAGGGTTTTTAGGGATGTTGCAACATGCTGAGGGCCAAAGCCATGTCTCATCACAACACGTCGTACGTGTTTGAAGAAGTGACAAAATCTGTGTGTAGAAATATGACAAAATTTACCCAAATGAGGATGTTAATTTGTTCCTGTAGATAGTGAATCAAGCAGTAATTTGCTAATGCGGTTAGGCAGATTACCTCATATTATGTTTTTAAGTGTGCACATCCATTAGCACATTCATGTGCTTTTTAATTCAAGAGTGTTTTGATTTGAATTTGAAGGAGAAGAGAGGAACTAAAGAATCACAATTCAGTCAACTTCCAGTGAAGGTCCAGTGAATAGGTAATGTGGGCAGTGTGCATTGAGTAGGCATGAATTATTTAGGGAGTGTGTTTAAAGAGAAGGACACCAAGATGTATTACCCTGATAATGAGCAAGAGAGGAACAGATTTGACACACACACACACACACACATACACTTATGCCATATACACACAACTAGCCTGAAAAAGATCTAGACAGAGATATACAGTATTATCATTATTCAATATTTTTACTTTATCACTCCAAAAAGTTTTATTTTAGTGCAAAGGTTAAGATTATGGTTAGTCTCTAGTAATTATTTTATCATATGTGCATATGTGTTTGGGTCATTTTGCCTTCATTTTTGGGACTTTATGAAGAAAATGCATTTGTAGACTATTATATATAAAAAATATATTTGTAGGATATTGAACACATTGTTACCTCAGTATAAATACAATAGTAGTCAATGAAATGATAGAAAATCATTTTGTGTGTGTGTGTGTGTGTGTGTGTGTGTGTGTGTGTGTGGTCCTCAGGGGCATTCAGGCGCTGCAACAGGAGAGAATGTGACATAACGGCCTGATAATGTCAGACACAGGAAGTGCTCAGAGAGTGAACATATGTATCTAACTAATGAACAGATGGTAAATGTACCAACAGCCTCTCTGTCCATTTCTTCTCTTCCTTTCTTACCATCTCTTCCCCTCTTTACCACATCTACTATTTCTCTCATCTTTCTTATGTCTCCTTCTTGGCTTTTCTCCCTTGTTTCTTTCTTCACAACTTTCTCTGTTTAAATTAGTTTGCCTCTCTCTATATCTGTCTGTCTGTTTCCGATCATTATTCTTTAATTAAGACGGTGCTGGAAAGCTGTCTTAGGCACCTGCCACAAGTTGGCTCCGACCCTATTCATTACCCCCCTCCCCACGTGCATGTTCCTCCTCCTTTTCTCCCGTCATCCTCTCATCTTTCCCTCCACTTGCCCTGCTGAACTCTCCCCATCCGCTCTCTTTGCCAGCGCAGTAAGGGTTGATCCACCTCAAGCTTTCCAAATGCAATAATCCAACAGAAGACACCGTGCCAGAGACTGCATGCACACGGTTGTACCATAACTACACATTGTTTGAAGGTGAAAAAATAAATCTCTCCATCTTTGTGTGTTTAATCCTCTCATATCTCTTTGATGTGGGTTAAACATGTGCAACAGAAACAATATGTTTTACATTAATAAGATCCCACAATCTATTTCATATTGATTTGTGAAATTATATTTTGAAATTATATATTATTTGAATTGAATTGAATTGTAAATGTATCCTTATCAACACTGTCCTAGTGCCAGATTAGAAACAGTTTTCTCAACATGCATTATGTATTG
The DNA here is from genome assembly GCF_001515605.1 of Sinocyclocheilus anshuiensis. Lineage (NCBI taxonomy): Eukaryota > Metazoa > Chordata > Actinopteri > Cypriniformes > Cyprinidae > Sinocyclocheilus > Sinocyclocheilus anshuiensis. The sequence continues at coordinate 231,088 of NW_015544145.1, forward strand.
ACTAGAAGTTTTCTCTTAATGCCATCATGTAATGCCATTTTTTGTTGTGAGCTGAAAAGACCAGAATTTGTCACAATTAGGCTTCCTGAGATGTTCAACAGATCTCTAGGGTATGTTAATTCTTATGTCAAGACAGCAAGTTTTGAAGTAGAACATGTATACAGTATAAATCATGATGTATATCTAAGTTTTAAACTTAATAGAGTAGTAATACAGTAAGTACCCTTAAGGAACTACTGTGAAGCTTTTATGTATAAATAAGGTACAAAGTAGTTCTTTTAAGGGTACAGTCTCAGTGACAAGCTTAATTTTGAGAGTGTATCCAAACAATCATATATAGTTTGGATAGTTAAGCAAATTAAATACACTTTAATAGTTTTTAAAATTACTTCTTTTTTGTTTCACAAAAGACAACTTAAAATTATGTGTTTGTATGCTGAAGCGTAGCAAACTAGTTTCAAATTAGCTTCCCAACCACTAGAAAGAAGATTTGTAGTATATACTACCGTTCAAAAATTTGGGGTCAGTACGATTTAAATGAAAGGGGTCATATGATGCAATTTCAATTTTTCCTTTCTCTTTGGAGTGTTACAAGCTCTTGGTGCATAAAGAAGATCTGTAAAGTTGCAAAGACTAAAGTCTCAAATCCAAAGAGATATTCTTTATAAAAGTTCAGAGTCAACCACACCTACCTACAACGGCTCGTTCTAACACGCCCCCATATACTATATCTACATCACTATGTGGGAAGATTTGCATAACGCCGCCCAAATGTTCACGCAAAGAAAGAAGGCGTAACTTTTATTCTCACTGTAGTTTTGTTGACGCTGCAGCCATGTCGTGAAGACGCTGTGTGCTTCGTTGTGAAAGCGAAACTACTTTGTTTGGTCTTCCAAAAGAGGACGATATCCGCTTCGTCATGCCTAGAGCCTAGAGCTGATCCGTGCTGGTTGCTGAGGAAATACTACAACTTTGCACTGTCGATCGCCGGATCGGCTTTCAC
>NW_015544145.1:232196-250140 GCF_001515605.1 Sinocyclocheilus anshuiensis
GGCCGGGACACGGCATCAACAGTATGTGAGGGGCGTAACATTTCCGTCTCACGCTTGAAGTATTCGGCCAATCACAATGCATTGGATAGCTGGCCAATCACAGCACACCTCGCTTTTCAGACCGATGAGCTTTGAAAAAATCGACGCGTTTCAAAAAGGCGAGGCATAGAGGAGAAACAATAATGTACAGTATGTGGAAAATAATGTGTTTTTTTAACATTAAACCGCATAAACACATTTCATTACACCAAATACACAAAATAATGTTCTTTTTAGCAGCATCATATGACCCCTTTAAAAAAAAATACTCAGTATTTATTCAGCTAGGATGCATTAAATTGGTGAAAAGTTCATGTAAAGAAAAAGTTCATGTAAAGAAATTGAGTATTGTTACGAAAGATTTCTATTTCAAATAAATGCTGTTCTTTTGAACTTTCTTTCCTTTAAAAATCCTGAAAAGAATGATCATTGTTTACACAAAAATATTAAGAATTGAAAAATATTTATAATATTTCAATAATATTAAGAATTGGAAAAAACTGTTTTCAACATTAATAATTAATAATGTCTCTGGAGCAGCAAATCAGCACATTAACATGATTTCTGAAGGATCGTGTGACACTGAAGACTGGAGTAATGACTGCTCACAGGAATAAATTACATGTTAAAATATATTCAAACAGAAAACGGCAATTTTAAATGGTAGTTATACTTCACAATATTACTGTTTTACTGTATTTTTGATCAAATAAATGCAGCCTTGGTGAACATAAAAGACTTGATTTCAAAAACATTAAAAAAAACTTTACCAACCCCAAACCGAACTATAGTGATTTTTCTTTTTTTTCTTGGTACAACCAGGTAAATAAAATAATATATTTTCAAATATTCTATGAAAATCTAAGCTTTAGTGTTCTTGAATCTGTTTTTTTATGCTGTTGCAGCAACATAGGGTGTATATTTTTTCTTAATTTCATGTATAGAACACATTAGTACGTTTCAACCGATTTCCCATCAGCCCCTAGTTCTCAGCGAGTGTGTATTTATATGTGTCTCGGGGGTAATGCGCTAAGAACGAACACTAGTGTGGCTGTTTAGTGAACAGGCCCCTCTGTGTTTGGAGTCATGCTGTGATTGATTAGCGTGTGTTTGTGTCCATTATTATCATATCCGCATGTGTACAGTACACGCTCCCGAGAACGCCCGCCTGTGATTCTAATAACATGTCAGGCTTTTTTTTCCCTCTTGATCTGAGAGGTGATATTTGCATATGTGATTACATTGTGTGTTTTCCCTGCAGTCAATGACACTGCGAATGATTTGCAATGGTAATCAGTGGTTGTGGGTAAAGTGACCTTGATGAACATGTGTGGCGTTTATGGTGTGCATTACAAGATGTGACAGCTGTTTGTGAGTGCGTCTTACCCATGGTTTTGAGAGAGGAGTATTTGTTGAAGCCCAGGTTGCTGTGAGGCTGGGACAGAGCCATTGCAGGACTCAAAGGAGGAAGCATGACATTATTCAGGTGGTTATGCTCTGAAGGAAGAGAGAAAGCACAGGGGGAGAAGGAGGACAGAGAGGAACGATGGAGCAAAGAGGAGAGAGAGGGACACAAGGAGGAGGGGTGCGTTAGTAAAAGGGAAGTCAGCATATTTATAGAGAGATGAGTGCATGTGATTATACAGTAAAGGAGAAAGTCTGCCGTTAATTTCAGCGAGTAAAGGGGAATGAAGGACATGCATGAGTCTTATAGCTCAGAGGTTCCTGTAGACTCTACAGTGTAGAGCGTCAAGGTCGTGGGTTCAGTTCTCAGTGAACACATGAACTAATGCTATGTATAGCTTGACTTTAAATGAAAGTGTCTGTTGTATAAATGTGTGTAGGCTGCTGTTCCATAACGTCACAATCTTAATGAAGTTCTCAGTTATGTTTTATGTAAGTACACTGCAAAAAGTTTTTTAATTAGTCTTTTTTGACTTTCTTCTCAGTAAAAATAGCTGTAAAAATCCTTAAAACAAGATTAATTTACTTGAGAAGTGGCAACGCGTAAGATATTAAGACTAGTTTTTAGAGAAATAACAGCATCTTTAACCCTATAAAGCTTACTGTATTACTGTAAGCTTACTTGTACACCAAATTTTAAAAGGCCTCTAAATTATCAACATGATCAAAAACTTGAAACCTGTCGTATACAATTTGCTATGTCTTCTGTCTAGATTATACTTTTGTATTAGCCAGTATCATTCTAAAACCACATCATGTGTCTTTTTGGTGTGAAATCTTTAATGATTTTTGTAAAGTAAATGTAAGAATAACTTTTATATTGTTAGTAATATTTCAAGATGAACACTTACTGGACTGAAGCAACTATAGGCTTGATAAGGTCCACACATCATTTTTAAGTATGCATATCAAATATGATGCATCAAGTTTTTGAGGAACATTTATTTGTTCATCTCAAAAATCATCGTTTTATTGCATTGCATTATGTGTTTTGTCTCCACAATAAAAACAAAGTAATAAAAAGTACCGAACTTTGATCATAAAACTAAGCATTTAATTTTCATCTTCCTAAGACATCTGACTATAGAGATATAAAGTGACAACTGATATGTACGTAGTCTGCTATATTGTTCTCAAAGATCTTATTGGTTTACATTAAACTGCATCTCGTTGTCACAATTACAAGCAACCAGAATTCCATTTTTTTTTTTTTGTTCATTTTTGGCCATGTACTGTAAATATAATCATCTGCACCAAATGGCATATTTTTGCTCAGTTTGAGCCTCTGTATAAAATTGAATACGAGCTTCTTATTCTCCTACTGTATGTCATACTAAATGAGCCATCGGATATGATACTCGTATGCAAAAACACATATGCAAACTTTTTTAGATTTTATATTTTGTCTAAAGATTCAATAAACTCTTCCATTTGGAATAGTTTGATTTGTATGACTATTCTTTCATAAATCAGGCTTTACAGGGTTGGTGCATATGTATTTTGTCTTCATGCACTGGTGGATTTATTCCTGTTTCAAGTATAAACAAGTTAGAAAAAGGGAAAACAAAATCTACCAAAATATATGACAAAATATGATAACAGTATTGATATGAAATGTCACTGCTCAAAAAATGATTCTTGTTTAAAGATTTTTCTAGATATTTTAAACTGGAAAACAGTAATCCCTTTTGAGAAATAAAACAATTGCGACAATTGTTGAAACGTAATACAAGCTGCAAAATTAATGTGACAGCAAAGCCTCAGATCAGTTGGTCTTGGAAGAATTCGATGAGAAATGTTTGAGTTCATATAAAGGACAGTGAACACCCACCAACTTTTCGGCAGTTTTGGTTCCGGATGTTTTTTGGGTTTTTTTTCCATTAATTTTCTTCACAGGTACTGCCGTTCAAAAACAAGTTTCAACCAAATCCAACCATCTCCGACATGAATCACAAGCAGAAACGTGTTTAAAGATCAAAAATACAAAGGTAAGTGACATAATTTAATGTGGGACTAGTCCACATAAGACCAAATACTTTAACATTGTCATGTACATTACCATGCCAATCCCTCCGAGAGTTGTCATGACAGAAATGTAATTTCTGCATGCATTTGTGTGTTTATTTGTTATGCAGCCTAATGCATTCTGATCATTTTAAAAATGATAAATAAATACTTTTCAATTATGTTTATGGCGATTATTGGTGGCTTGCTTTCTTTTGAGATTTACGGATAGTATTGCTCATCACCTAGAATTTGCCTTAAAAAGCAAAAACAAACAAACACAAGTTTGCTTTTTTTTTTTTTAAGTTGTAATTACACTCACTGATGACTTCAACAGAAGCATTTCCAGAATCTGACTGATGCTGTTTATTGTGAATAGATTCATGGCTAAAGAGCTGTTTCTTCATCATATATGCAGCGTTGTATTGATCAATAAGCATACTGGAGCTATGTGCACTAAAATATGTAAAATACCATGTTTTATGCAACTTAAAGACGTATTTCTTCATGTCTCTTGCACAGTGTATGTCTGTAGTAAAGCCTGGCTGATTTAGACCCATGTCCTCCTGTCAAACTCCACACCAACTCAATCTCATTCACAACAGGAGATCTGTGTGTTCCTCCAAATTAATTCTCTTTGCGCTCTCTCTTTTTTTTTAACAGTTTTTACATAATCATTCTATAATGATAAATATTTTGTGTTATGGAGACTATATGTCTACTGTTCATAGTAAATCCAAGACTTTTATGTCAAAAGAGCATGTTGTTCATTAAAAAAGGCACTTTAGTAATTTCAGATTTTAGTTTACAAAATCAGTTGTAAAGTAAGTTGTGATCAGTTGTGTACATTTGGGTATTGTGTTACATATGTTGTTAAATTAATGTTTATTGCATTTTTTAGTGTCGTGTGTTACCATGATGGTGTGTTTAAGGACATATAGAATACGAGATCTGTAACATTCCATACCGATCTACTGTAGTGTTTTCCTCTAGAGGCTTGTTCTAGAATAGAAGTGTCAGACTTCCAATAATTCAAGGTGTGACATCTTTTCTCAGTTTCTTCTGAGTTTTTCCAATTCTTCTTATTTTCGCTGTCTGTTATGTTGTGAAAGAGAATGGGTAAAATAGAGTCTGGTAGTGTTTGGAAATACGGATAAGGTATTTCCAAAGTTTCCAAAGTATTTCCAAGTGATAACGTTCGGGGTTCAGACACACTCTCTCTGTTTAAATCTAGATTAAAGACACATCTCTTTGGCCAAGCATTCAAATAATGCATCTCATAATCTTGGACTGCAGTTATATCTGATCAAATTGACATCCCGTGGTAACTAGGATTTACACAAGCTTCAGTCTGGATCCAGAACACCTGAGAAGAGATGATGGCAACCCCTCAGAGGACCTCAGATGATGCCAACCATGAAACAACATACAGAACTACCACATTTTGCTATAAGTTTGATTGCATCATATAATAATCGCTGTTAATAGTGTTCATCGTCTGTTTGATTACGTCTTTAATTGATTGTCTTTAATTGTTTTTTTCCGTACATTTCTGCCATATGTACATTAACTGACAGTCACCACTGATAAGCTACCACTAAATATTGCAGAAACTTAATTTGCTGTAAAGTTGCTTTGCAACGATCTGTATCGTGAAAAGCGCTATACAAATAAACTTGAATTGAATTGAATAAGGCGTCAATCAAGCAGAGAGATTCTTTAATTAAAAGCGCAGATTTTCCACTCTTCCCTTCAGTAGCATAGTAACGAATGTCAGTTTGTAATTGAGATTGGTCAAAGGCTCTTGCATGTGAAGTGATTCTCCAATGCAAAGGGTGTCAGTCCTGCTCTTGGCCATTTACCATCCTGGAGAGTTTGGATCCACCCTGCTCCAAAACGTCTGTCTGGAATGTCCTAGTGATCCTTAAGATCTTGATCACCTGGTTCAGATGTGTTTACAGTTTTTTTTTCAACTGCTTACACACATTTTCAAAACTTTGCCTCTTTTTTTCCCCCAAACTTTACACACAAATCCAAGAATTGCACACACAAAATGTAAATATTTGCATTTTGTTTTGTTTATGCGAATAAAATGCAAATAACATTTCATATTTGTATATTTCAAAATATATATATTTTAAAACACCGAGCTCACAACATTATTTATGCTGTTATAATTTTGCATGCAGTGTAAATGCATTCGTGCTATATTTCAGCTATACTGTTGAACTGTGTAAATGCATCTGATTGCCACTCCAGTCACTTCTGTTTCTTCTGCAGTGGAAAGATCGATTTTGTAGATACTGATTTCATATGATTGGTAACAGACCTATATTATCTTATTATATTAAGTGAAATTATTAATAAAATGTAAGAATTTGATATGAAAGACGATACATGCATTTAAAATGGTTAAGGACAAATGCCCTTTAAATAGGTCAAAAATGACCTGGAAATCAATTTAAATAAATTTTGTATGCAGTATTAAGTCATATAAAACGTAATTTCCCAACAACAAATATGTGGCCAGTGAAAATGCTGAGTGGCTAGTAAATTTGTAAAACCACTAGCCACTGGCCGGTGAGCAAAAAAGTTAATGTCAAGCTCCGTTGACAAATAAAGATTTTGTGTGTAAGCAGTTGAAAAAAAAAACTGTAATAAGATTGAGGCTAAACTCCAAAAAGTTCCAAAGTTCCAAAAGGGTTTTTTTGCAATGATGCCAAAAAAGAACAATTTGGGTTACCCAAAAAAAACTTTCAGACATTTTTTCTTAGTGTAAAGAACATTTTAATAATCTAAAAAGCCTTTTTCAACTATAAATAACCTTTTGTGAATTGGAAAGGTTCCATGGATGTCGAAGGTTCTTCATGAAGCCAGAGATGCCAATAAGAACCTTTATTTTTATTTTTATATTTATATTATTTTCTATAGAGTGTAGGAAGGTGGCCCTCCACCCTTTCTATAATGGCTGGCTATGTTCACACAGCAGCAAAATAAGCTTGTTTGAAATGAAAAGTGTTATTCTGTTCATACACAATTTGCTTATGAATGTTACTCAATTCTATAACAAAGATTAGTTACAGAACAGAGAAACAGACAAAGAACAGTTAGCTCTATACTGTACTGTATAATCTATACTGCACTAACATTTCTTATTAAAATAGGAAGGACGTTTTTTGACAATAGGCTTCATTTACATCAAAAACTATGATTAGCTACTTGCTAGTAAGTTGCAAACTAGCAAGTAAGAAAAAAAGAAAATACTTAAATTGTGACAGTGTTTTAGAGTTCATAGGCATCTAGACGGGGACTGCATTTCATTTGGGTATTTAGGTGTCTTTTTCTTATTGAATATTAAATTTTACCCTCAAATGCATTAAATTACTGACATAAAATAGGTTTTTAACTATGTATTTCACATTGGTTTGAAAAATTTTATCAGTTTTGATATTTACTGCAGTTAATGTATCTGCTGTAGTATGTATAGGACAATCTGAGCCTTTCACTTGTATAATCTCAAACACTAACTTTATGTAGACAGCCAATGTAAAATTATATTGAACCTCTCAGAAAGCATGTAAGAAAATATGCATTGCTCTGAAAGCCATTGTTGAACTTTGACCTTTATACAGCATATTTTTACTTTATTGTCCACGTGCAGCAGCTGTCCATGGAGTTTGTTGATAACAGCCTGGTCTGAAATCAGCTGAGAGGCTTATTTTCAGCCTGAAGAGAGAATTCCTGGTCTGCAGTGCACAATGCCTGGAAGTCCACACTGTTCCAAGTTCTGGCGCTGGTGGATTGACATTACGAGCACGAGGCTCTGAGCCATTTTCTGCGGTCAGGCTGCAGTTGTAATCTAATAATCTAATCATCTAAACTCCATTACACGCAGACGTGGAGATCAGACTCTGATACAATCAGACATGACTGTGTCTCACACTATATCTGCCCCTTACCCTCTTTGTCCTGTTCTGTTTGCTCACATTATTCTTTCATTACATTCACTGATTCCTGTGAAATCAATTAATCAGCAACAAATAAAGAATTAAAGGTCAGAGGCCAACTCAGCCCATCTCATACTACAAACTTTTTTTTAGCATGCCACTTTTTTTATGATCGACATCATGTGACATGTTGAAGGTTAAAAATATATTGCTTGCCCCAATTCTCTCTGCTCTCCATTATTTTTTTCCATTGCTCGTTCCTCGTTGTGGATGATAGAGTGATGGGTGGGTGGCCTGTGCTCCTCTCAGACTAGAGTTACATAACTTAATGAACTGCTAAATGGCTATTGAACTGTAGCTCCCTGTAACCAGTGGTGTATAAAGAACCTGAAAGCCATACTCAAGTAAAAGTACAGATATCTTACCAGAAAATGACTTTGGTAGAAGTTAGTCACCGTTTAGAATATTACTTGAGTAAAAAGTCTTAAAGTATGTGATATGTATTGTACTTAAGTACGAAAAGTATTTTTTAATCTTAAACGTACTTAAGTATTGAACGTAACAGTACAAGTAAATGCAAAATGGAAAAGAAGCAAAAATATATATATATATATATATATATAAATGCTCATGCACAGCTTGAGAAGCAGTTTTAACTCTTACTGATATTAAATAATACTGAAATTATTTAAAACATGAAAAAAATAGTAGAAATGTGAAATTAAAACCGCCAGTAGGTGACAGCAAGTGACTGTTAATGAGTGAGTCACTGAGATTCAGCCGATTCATTCAAACGACTGATTAATTCAGGAACAAAGCACTTGACTGTGTAAATGAGTGAATCACTGAATCATTTATTCAACCGATTCGTTCAAAAAAGCTGATTCATTCAATAAGTAAACACCGTCCATTGCTCAGAGACGCAAAACAGTGCTGTGATCTTTGTTTGGAACTATTTTCTTTAGCAAAATTGAGCAAAACAAGCAATATTATGTCACTTATTGCTTTACTGAACTTGTATAAAATGATTATTAAATGTGTTATCATGCTGATATCTGAATGCAGAAATCATGCTGATATCTGAATGCAGAAAATGGTACTCTTTGCGTGATATAGATTAAGTTAACTATATTAAATTATATAAATATAAAAAGCATACAGAAGCATTTTTGCCATCTACAATTTAGAATGCCTGGAATTTTGAGTTTTAGTAGACTAATAAATCACGTGCGTGCACTCTGTGTGTGATTTGGTTATACAGCTTACTTGATAATGTCAGATCGCACATCAGTACAACAACACTTACCATATTATCGCAGACGATGCTGTATATCGCACACCCCAGCCTCGACTTGTCCACGGGTCATCTGCGGGTGTGCGCACTTGTTTGCACATGAGCAAAGGTGTTTTTAGGAGTCTAATTTGCAAGCGCCAGACCACTGATTCGTCAAACCTGCTTTCCTGCAGTCCGTGTTCTTCTGACTTCTGACTATTTTGTAGTAAGTAACGAATATGCTTTGGGGAAATGTATCGGAGTAAAAGTATACCTTTTAATTAGAAAATGTAGAGGAGTAAAAGTGAAAGTTGGCTGAAATATAAAAACTCAAGTAAAGTACAGATACTCCCAAAAAATACTGTAAAGTACTGTAACGTACTTCGTTACATTACACCACTGCCTGTAACGGCCCCTCTTCCCCATGGGAGTCTGACGTTTGCATCATAATTAATAATAACTGCATGACGTTAACTGTGCAGGGATCTGGTAACCTGGTGAGGTGTGGACACTGGCCGAGTGAGGACAGACGGAGGAGAATTACTTTGTGTGCTGTAGATTATTAATCTGATTTTGCTGCTCAGAATGGTTAGGCTGGTTTTACTGCTTGTTCCCTTTTTTTTTTTTGAGAGAGAGAGAGATATAGATCAATATCAGTCAGGGCTGACTGGTATAAATCAGTTCACAAATCATTCTTCAATGATGAAAGCACACCTCGTTCAATCCAGTTTTTGCTTGCTGGTTTAGAAGGAATACATGATGCGTCTCATAAAGAGGAATGAGTTACATAAGGAATCTAAAGAGCAAGTCACAGCAGAGTCAAAGTGAGAAGTCACAGGAGAATCACTATGATGATCTCACAATAATGATTTTACAATAGAATCCCAATGAATCTGAAATGGATTCACAGTGATGTCACAATATAGTCAAAACAGGAGCCACAATGGAGCTTTTCAGACGTATTTTATATTCTAGTGATCTTCTGATATTGCTTTTTATAATTTATTAATTTTATATTTAAGTGTCTGATAAATGATATGCAGGATCAGAAATATAATTATTTTAACTTTAATAAATACTTTTTCTTTTTTTTTTTTTAGCAACAATGACGCTTGTCAGAGACTAAAACCTTTTTTAGATTCTAATGATAGTCCGATATTGCATTTTTATGATTTTTATGTTTAAGAGTCTGATAGCTGATATGCAGAATCAAAAAGTATTTTAACTTTATTAAATAACATATTTTTAATATAATAATACATACTATGATGAACTACATAAATGATTTGTTATTATTGTTGTTGTTATTATTATTATTATTCGATATTGCTTTTTAAATATATTATTCTTATATTTAAGTGTCTAATAAATGATATGCAGAATCAAAAGTTTAAGAATTTTAATTTTAATAAATAAAAACAATTAAAATATTATAATACATAATATTCATTATGTTTTTTTTTTATTGTTAGCATTATTATTATTATTTGCAACAATGAAGCTTGTCAGAGGCTAAAACCTTTTTTTATGTGAGTAATCATGAAGATACTGCCAGACTGAAACCACAGTAGAAAACACAGTTGAGCTTGTGGAGGCTAAAATCTGTTGTGTTTTCTCAGAAATAAAGGTCAGGTATCAATAGAGAATTACACTGAAGAGAAATTTGAATCCTTACAGATTAAATCATCTCTGTTTTCTGTTTATAGAAGGAATTTTCCTGCTGTTTTGACCATCCACAGGAGGTTCAGCTTAACTTTAAGACAGACTTCACAAAACGTTTTGTAGAGCGATTCCTCACTGGAACAATGTGTACAGCAGAAAAAGCGTTTGATATCCATCCGTGGCTCTGCTCCATTGGAGTTGGAGATTTCTGTTCTCTGAGGGTAGGAGGTCCCTCGGGGTAAAATTCAATCAAACACACACACGGCTCGCCACAGAAAACTCACTACTTCTCATTAATAATGCATCATCCCGCTCAGGAAGAAAGAGCAATCAACATGCATATTCATTTAGCTTTTTAAATATTACTGTCCAGCCCTTTAAGGCTTTGAAGAGCATTTTACGGCAAGGATGAGAGAGAAACAGAGACCGAGACAGGAAAAGAGAGATAAAGAAACAGTAAAATAACCTAATATGCAAAAGAAATATTGACTGCCACGAGGGAAAGGTCAACATGCATTTAGTTACCTCACACACACACACACACACACACAACAACTACCCATTTGTTGAAGGGTGTATCTAACTTTGGTGCCTCGACCCACACAGTCACAATGCCATTAAATAGCCAAAAAATTCATAGGCAGCTCACATGGCCTTTGAAAGCATTTAAATGTTAAAAATGATATCAATAAAATATGACATTTCTTCAGGAAATGTAAAAGCCAAGATCTGTTTAATTTCCTTTGTTTTGTTATTAGTAATCATTAAGGGTTTCTATTGTTGGTGTGGGAGAGTATGAGGAAAATGCTCAGTAGGGCAAGCCAACTTAGAGAGCTTGAACAATATGGAACAGAATCAAGCAGGACAGATCGATTGGGATAAATATGTACGCAGATGTTTGCATTAGTTAGCATATTTCTAGCTGCTATTTCCCATATTCTTGAGCATTAGGCTTTCAGTGAGATGCTGTAATGCACATCTGGGTTTGTGTGTACCTGGTATTCCCTACATTATGGGAACCAAATGTTTTTTGGTCTCCATGTAGAAAACAGCTTAGAAATCATACAGAATGTTTTTTTGTTGTTGTTGTTTTTTGGAAAATCGAAAAATGCAGAACGTTTTGTGTGATGGTAGGGTTAGAAGATAGAAAATACAGTTTGTACAGTATAAAAACCATTATGCCTATGGAATGTCCCTATAAAAATGGAAACACAACTGTACAACAGTAATATTGTAAAATATTATTACCATTTAAAATACCTTTTTAATATGTTAATATATTTATTTTAAAAAATGTAATTTATTCCTGTGATGCAAAGCTGAATCATTACTCCAGTCTTCAGTGTCACAGGATCTTTCAGAAGTCATTCTGATATGATGATGTGATGCTCAAGAAACATTTCTTATTATCGTCAATGCTGAAAACAGTTCACAGTCCCCCCCATAATTCTTTGATAAATATAAAGTTCAAAAGAACAGCATTTATTTGAATTGGAAATCTTTAGCTTCTGAACAATTTATTGCATCCTTGCTGAATAAAAATATTAATTTCTTAAATAAATAAATAAATCTTAATACCCCCAAACTTTTGATTGGTAATATATATGTATGAATTTATATAATTTATATTAAATCTATTTCTTGGTAAATGTCTCAAAACCATGGTACTATAATGGCCTAAAATGGTTACCATGATCCTTTGAAAAAAATATATAATTTATGTACAATGGTATTCTTTAAAATACCATGAAGTACCATGTAAATACCATCATCTGTCGATTTCAGTATCATGGCATTACCATCTGACGCCATCCCTGTACCATGGTACTTTTTTAAGAATACAGGGTATTCCATGTTTTAAAAAATGTTTTAAACCATGTACCATGTTTTAAAAAAGTATGCAATACTTTAAAAACAGGGTATTTCCAAAATGTCTAAACGCCATGGTAATACAATTAGTAGCCTATGTTTTTTTTTTTTTTTAGTGTTGATGGATAGATAGATGGGCACATTATTGATCCCCAAGGGTAAATTTAGTAGATTGTCAAACACACACACACAGGCTACATGCAAGCTCACTGCCAGAGCCAGTACGGTTTTATTTTTCTGCTTCTCAATGGGCTGTAACTAATTTAATGACACATATTCCACTACATCCATAAGCCGCATGCAGAAAACTAACATACACACACACACACGTATGCACAAGTACACACTGAAACCTCATTATCAGCACAGGAAATTAGCGAGTCCTCTCAGACTTCATGCATATGTGTCATCAGATCCCAGCAATCAGCGGTAAGTACAACCCAGCCGTTTATACCAATGATGGACCAACACAATTCATACTGTGTGTGTGTGTGTGTGTGTGTGTGTGTGTGTGTGTGTGTGTGTGTGTGTGAAAGAGATACAGTACAATGCAATTCATTCACTCAGCAGCACAGCCTGACCCAATCTCTACAAAGTGCTTGCGAAGCAGTCGTGTGTGTCTGAACCTGTTCAGTTTAACCTGATTGATGCTCTCTCACACACACCAGCAGCTTTCTGACCTTCAAACCACCTCCAGTCGCCGTCCCCCCCTCCCTCTGCTCTTCAGATGGTATGACCCTTTTCAATCCCTATCTGAGCACAGTCGGACTGGGACAGTGCACCTGCAGAGGAGGGGTGTTCACCAATGCTCATGCAGCTCCCTAATTGGGCTGCATAGGAGAACCGGAATGAAGGAAAAAAAAAGATAAAGTGCGGCAAATGTTGTGGAGTATGTTTGTAAGACAAAGGGGAAGATGAGAGGTTTTAACAGTTCAGTTATTCATGCAGTTACTTGTGTTTTGGGAGAAGGGCGATGGATGAAAGGGGAAAAAAGGCATGAGAAAAGACAGGACGGAGGGAGAGATGAAGGCATGTATGATGTCTAACACAGAGACCAGCTGCTCAACTGTCACACTTAATAACCCTCACTCTTATTTCCTCTCTTCTTATGCCTCTCTCTCTCTCATGATGTGCTGATGCTGTCAGTGTGAAAGCATGTTTCAAAAGAAGTGTGTGTACAGTATGTCATAGAGTTGCTTGTTGTGGTTATTTTGAGATAAACTGGTGTGTATGTGTTTAGGATGTAAGGTGGTTAGTAATGCAGCTGTATGAGAGATTGTGTGCATTAAAGGGATTGTTCAGCCAAAAAAGACAGTTGTGTCATTGTTTGCTCACCCTCATGTCGTTCCAAACTGCATGACTGACTTTCTTCTGTGGAACACTTGAGGAGAATTTTTGAATATGAATTGCCTTGTCTTTTTCCATGTAATTGCAATGAAAGCTTTCAAGCTTCAAAAAGGACACAAATACCTCATGAAAGTAGACCATGTGGCTCAAAAAAAAGAGAGAGATTATATTTCAATCCTTTTGCATTCTCTCACTAAACATTGCCCTGTGAAACTTGGCATTCACTTGCAAAACTTTTGTGGTGAGAATAATACGGTGGGAGGAAAAACTATATTTCAGTGTTTTTTGTGAGTTAGGAGCAGGGAACACAATAGTTTTGCAAAGAAACGCAAATGTGTTGCGAGAGAATGCAAATGTTTTGAGAGCGCACAAAGTTTATCAAGGGAACACAATAATTTTGCAAGGCAAAGCAAATGTTTTTGAGAGAGAACAAAAACGCTCTCTCCCTAGAGAACACAGTAGTTTTGCGAGAAAAATAATAGTTTTACGGAAGAATGCAAAGGTTTCAAGGGCAAACGTGGAGTATCTCAGGGGAACACAATAATTTTGCGAGGTAATGCAATACTTTCGCGAGGGAACGCAACAGTTTTGCGAGAGAGTGATATTTTGATATTTTTGTGATATTTTGCAAGTAAATGTAAAGTTCTAAGGGGAACACAGTTGTTTTGGTGAGAACACAAATGTTTTAGCAAGAGAATGTAATAGTTTTGCAAGAGAACGCAATTGTTTTGCGAGACGATTCAATATTTCTTGGTGGAACACATTAGTTCTGTTAAAGAACGCAGTAGTTTTGCAAGAGAACGCAAATGATTCACAAGCGAACGTACAATAAAGTTTGTCAGGGGAACACAATAATTTTGCAACGGAATGCAATCGTTTTGCGAGAGAACACAAATGTTTTGTGAAAGAATGCAAAGTTTCTCAGAGGAATGCAGTACTTTTTCAATTCAATTCAGTTGTATTTGTATATTTGTATTTATAAAGCAGCTTTATAGAAAATATTAAGTTTCTACATTGCATTTAAGAGTAGGTTATTAGTGGTGACTATGGCAGAAATTTACAGTAAGATGTAAGTGAAAAGCATTGAATTTTTTTTTCCCTCCAGAGCTCATATTTTTCCATTACAATGTCCACTTATGAACTCCGTAATATTTCAGGTTTTCTGAAGCACACAAGTCATATAGACCACTTTTACAGTATGGTGATTTTATGTGCTTTTTTAAGCTTGAAAGCTCTGGTCCCTATTCATTTTAGTTGCATGAAAAATAAAGACCAGCACAGTCTTTAGAATTTCTCCTTTGTTTTTTTTGTTTTTTTTGTACATAAGAAATAAAATCGTTTGAAATGACTTTAAGCTTTGTAAATTATACACTATTTGTCCCCCTTTTGAAATTTAGAAAGGTTTAAAAATGCTTAGTCTGGTGTTGCTCTTCTTCATGCAGATGAATCTAAATCAGACACAGCTTTTGCAGGATTTGACCCTCCGATTTCCACAGAGCAATGAAAAACAGCTGGATTTGAGGACATCTGAAAACATCTGTCACATGCACGAAGGTCAAACCAGTCTTACCCACACACATCCCGCCTACAGCTTGTCTATCTCAGTAGACATAATTTTTGGAAAGTCACATAGCCGATTAGATTTAGATTTCAAACACACTCATTGCTTTGACTTCCAAAGGAAACACGTGTACTGTAGAAACTAGGGGTATCAATACAAACCTTCTTAAATTTAGTAAACCTTAAAGGGATAGTTCACCCAAAAATGAGAATTCTGTCATTAACTCAAACTCATGTTACATGCCATCAAGCTTCAAAAAGGATACAAAATCACCATAAAAGAAATCCTACACACTAAAGGATATCGTCTAACTTCAAGAAGATACTTTTCTGGCACTTTTGTATCTTTTTTGAGGCTTTAAAGGTCTCAGGCTTCAGTTCCCCATTCATTGTGAATGCATGGAAAAGAGTGACAAGCTTTTGTGTTCAACAGATGAAGTCAAACACTATGGAAGGACATGAGAGTGAGTAAATGCTCATTTTTGAGTGACCTATATCCCTTACATTGTGTAATTCTCGGAATGTCCGATGAAAAGAACATTTTATGTGAAAAACACAGCAAAAACAAAATACTTGCCATGTATGCATTCTAGGGTTAAAGACATGTATTAACAGAAACAAGCATACATACGTCATCCTGCTATGCTTGACATTTCAGTGTCTCTGCTCAGACCACATGTACTATCTGCCTTGTGACATTTAAACCTCTTTCAGATGGAAGGAGAGAGGTTGAAAGGGCAATATTTTCCACTGTTCTGAGTTTTTCGTATTTTCGGGCTTTCCACTCCATTTCCTAAAAAGCATATTTCAACGTGAGCTCTCTTTCTCTCTCTCACTCATTCTCTATGTAACTGCCATTCGCCATTGTACTTTTCTCTTTCTACTTTAATCATACTCCTTTCACACAGGCATCAATGCATGTTTGATTGACATATTCTACTACAGCTTTATGATTGGTGCATTTGCAGGAAGGAAGCTTCCTGTTGCTAAATTGCCATGGCGGCATGCTGACTTAAATCCCTCCAAAGTGCCTTGAAGTAACTTTAACTGAATTGCTGAGTTTCACCAGACCAAAATACAGTACAAACTTTTGTTAGCTTTGGACAAGGCTTGGAAAGAATTCACAATCCAATTTTTTATTATTATTTATTCATTTTTTTATTCTTTTTTTTTATTTATTAATATTTACATTATTTTATTATAACTGACACATATTTGGCCATTAAATTGAATGTTATTTATTTTCAGTTTTTTTATAACTTATATTAATTGATATTAATATTTATTTTTATGTATAGTATAAAACAAGTGTTTTTATAATTAAAACCTCATTTTTATAATTAAAACCTCACTTTAAATAATGTAGCCTTTCATGTTATAAAATGTCAGTCTATTGGAAAGTAACTTTTTTATTTATTTCCCAAAGCCAATTTTAGTGCATTTGGAGGTTGTGTGAATGTATCAAGAGATGGGAACTTACATGAGCAACCTTCACTATGTCTGGTGTGCAATGGCCTTTATTTAAAGCATTGATTTCAAATATTGTCCTGTTACAACACACAAACAGCTCATTTCAAATAATACCCTTCCTTTCTGACCTTTAAGAGATCTTCAAACATTTTATTTGATCTTTTTCTTTCTGGAGTATCTGGTCCTCTTGAGATTCCACCTTTTCTAAGATGACCTTTCAGCGGTAACATGCTGTATGCAGAAGGTCACGCTGTAATAATCGTATTAATTAGGAGAAATGCAAAGGGCTTTAATAGCCTTGAGATCCTACCAGGGCAAAACATCACAGTGAAAAATTATTAACATCTTAACATCATATTTAGATGTTTGAAGAAAATGTTTTTCCTGTCACTGCTACATTGTAAGAGTGATGCATTTTATTGGGTGTTTTTGTAGCAGGATTCAGTGGTGTTTGGGGTGACTGTTTACTAGCAAAGTTTGACATATATATATATAATATATATATAATATATTTTTAATTTTATGAAATCTCATTTTTTAGGCAGTAGCTTAGAAATGTATGAGCACTTCTGAAGCCACATGATGTCTTGTGTCTTATTTTCTAGTAAAAATATCTGAAAAACCTTAAAACAAGATAAATGTACTTGAAAAGTAAAACCACATAAGATATTAAGACTTGTTTTCAGAGAAAGTGTCTTTAATATAAGTGTATTTGTCTTATTGCAGTTGCACTGGCAACTTTTAACATGAAAACAAAATAAATAAATAAATAAAAAACCGGAAAAGGCCAGCCAGAGCAGCAAGACAAAATACATTAATATTAAACATTTTTGCTCTGAAAATAAGTCTTAACATCCTATGCAATGTTGCTTCTCAAATGCAGTTATCTTGTTTTGAATATTTTTAGATATTTTGTCTAAAAAGACAAAAATAACTGTTAGAAATAGTAGTTCTGCAGTGAGTTTACATAACAGACCATCCTGCCCGCTAACAGATCCTGATTACTGGTTCTGTAGCCAGTTTAGCTTCAGGTCCAGTGCAGAAATCACCTCTGATCTGTGGCAACATCAAAAGAGTTCAGATCAGTGAGCATTACAACAGGCCTCAGATCAGTTTAACCCTGTTACGAAGACGTGTCAGTGATGAAATGAATGCTCTGTCTTGCTGTGGCTTCAGAATATTGGGGTAATGTCCTGCTGCTTGTCTGCTGCATTTAGACCAATCTGAGTCTGAAGAGTGTGTGTGTGTGAGTGTGTGTGTGTGTGTGTGTGTGTGTGTGTGTGTGTGTGTGTGTGTGTGCGTGTACCTG
>NW_015544145.1:250344-251204 GCF_001515605.1 Sinocyclocheilus anshuiensis
GCATATACAGTTTGTACAGTATAAAAACCATTACGCCTATGGAATGTCCCCATAAAACATGGAAACACAACATGTGTGCGCGTGCGTGTGCGTGTGCGTGTGCGTGTGCGTGTGTGTGTGTGTGTGGTGCCCACAGCTGCTGGGGTCAGCCGAAGGGCGCTGGAAGCAGTTGATAAGATGGGTGTGATCAAACTTCCACTTCATTACACTTTACACACACGATGCAGCCACAGTAAATGTCTGGTCAGTCACACTGGTGCATATTCTCAAGAGCATAAGTGAAAAATATTAAATCTATATCTGCCATAAAATATATGTGTGTGTGTGGACTGTTGTCCAAAAGATTGGAATCATTTAGATTTTTAAATGTTTTTTTAAACATATTTATTGAAAAGAAGTGTTTTACGCTCATAAGGCTGCATTTATTTGATCAAAAATACAGTAAAAGCAGTAATATTGTAACATATTCCAATTTAGAATAATGTTGTTGTTGTTTTTTATCAAATATAATTTATTCCTTAGGTTGGCAAAATTTCAGCAACTTTTCATCAAAAGCTACAGTAGAGACATTTATAATAATACAAATAAATGCTGATTAATTGTTTGGTTGTGTGTATACAGCTGCAATCAAAATTATTCAAATACCTTGACCTGCAAGACATTGTGCTGCCATGAAAAATTATTATGAAAACAATTCAACCAAGGCATCAGTTAACTATTATAGAAAGTTTATTAATAAACATTTGAGTGATTCTGAAAATGTAAAGTTGATGAAAAATGGAAAAATTGTTGTACACATTCATGGACAAAAATGTAGTCAGTGTGTGTGTGTGTGTGTGTGTGTGTGTGTGTGTGTGTGT
>NW_015544145.1:255372-264646 GCF_001515605.1 Sinocyclocheilus anshuiensis
TGTGTGTGTTGGACAACTGATTGTGGACTGTTGTCCAAAAGATTGGAATCATTTAGATTTTTAAATGTTTTTTTAAACATATTTATTGAAAAGAAGTGTTTTACGCTCATAAGGCTGCATTTATTTGATCAAAAATACAGTAAAAGCAGTAATATTGTAACATATTCCAATTTAGAATAATGTTGTTGTTGTTTTTTATCAAATATAATTTATTCCTTAGGTTGGCAAAATTTCAGCAACTTTTCATCAAAAGCTACAGTAGAGACATTTATAATAATACAAATAAATGCTGATTAATTGTTTGGTTGTGTGTATACAGCTGCAATCAAAATTATTCAAATACCTTGACCTGCAAGACATTGTGCTGCCATGAAAAATTATTATGAAAACAATTCAACCAAGGCATCAGTTAACTATTATAGAAAGTTTATTAATAAACATTTGAGTGATTCTGAAAATGTAAAGTTGATGAAAAATGGAAAAATTGTTGTACACATTCATGGACAAAAATGTAGTCAGTGTGTGTGTGTGTGTGTGTGTGTGTGTGTGTGTGTGTGTGCGTTTGCTATAATACTATATGACTTTCACGTAGGTATAGTATTATAGTATTGAATATATAATAACACAAATTTAAATTTTTAAATGTAAAAAGAATTTAAATAATTTTGTAATATTTACTTTTTATTTATATTTACTTTGTCTTTTTCTTTCTTTCTTTCTTTTTTCTTTATATATTTATTTCTTTTTTCTTTTATTTATTTTATTTTGGCAACAGAAATCATAATTTAGTGTTTTATGACCTTCATAAAAAACTGGTCACATCTTTTTTGTTAAATAGCCTTTTATTCCTTTTTGTCTTATTGAAATGTATCATATTTATGAAACATTATTCATACCACCAGTGCTAGACTGCGATTACAGTAACAACACTGATAAAAATATATGCACAGACATATGGACATTCACGTCATCCTCAACGCACACACATTTTGATGTGATGGATGTGTTTTTCATGGGTGGTCTGTCATACAACCCGCCTTGACCCCACACACACACACACACTGACACACACATGCTGTCAGCCAAGAACATGATTGGCACATATGGCACAGAGTCTTTTTCTCTTACACGCATATGAACAATGCAATGTCTCATCATCAAATGCAAACAGTGTGACAACTCATGCTATTGCACTCATTAGCTGCACATATGAAGCATTTTGCACTAAGCCAGACCCTTAAGATCTGCATCTTTAGAAATGCAGCAAAAACATGCTTATATCAGCAGTAAAATCAGCTGCGTAAGAAATGTGTCTCTCCAGAGCAGGTGAAAGAAATGGAAGAGTTTTTGCCTGAAGGCGGTTCCAGAAGCGTTTGACTGCTCGGCCAGACAGCAAAGATGAACTGTAAGATTTACTGTACGATGAACACGAACATCTCTCCACCTGTCATAAGCAAGCTGTCAATCACACACACGGTATGTATTCAATTTGCTGTGGTTTTGTATTTGTCTTCACAGCTGACTAGAAAGAAAAATGGTGGAAAATGTTTTGAGATGTATTTATTTAATTTCCTATATTATTAAAAAGATTTGAATTCAACTGTAAAATCATTACTTTAAGAAGTTCACTTTTATCTGATCAACTCGCCTCTACCTGATAAAATTATTTTGCCAGCGTAAAAATATTGCCAGATTGATTAAAATCAATAAAACTGATTAATGATGTAGATGTTTTTAAGACTTATTTTTAGCATTTTTGCCTTTATTATAATAGGAGAGATCAGAGCTGACAGGAAGCAAAGTGAGAGAGAGCTAAGGGGGGGTGGGACCAAGAAAGGTCCTCGAGTCGGGATTCAAACTCGGGATGCCCGTAGCGCAATGGCATTGTATGTCGGCACGCGCTGCTCACAAGGCTATCGTGCTGATAGTAAGTATGTTTTTAAGGTAGCTTCTAGAGTGTAAAACCAAAATGTTTCATTAACAGTGTTGGGGAAAGTTACTGTTAAAAGTAATGCATTACAATACTGCGTTACTCCCTAAAAAAGTAACTAATTACGTTACTTAGTTACTTTTTATGGGAAGTAATGCGTTACGTTACTTTTGAGTTACTTTTTAAATCTGGGCAGGGCTAGCTTGTTTGTTTTTATTATAAAAAAGTTATTCTTTTACAAATGTAAAAGCCCTTTCACACCAAAAGTGAAATGAATACGCCTCATGCTGAAGGAAATGTAAATTCCCGTCTGTACAGTAGAGGGCGCAGCTCAAACAAATTGCATGAAGAATATGACGCAGGTGAAGAAAGTTAAACACTGTTCATCAATAACATAATCAGTAATGAAACACAAATGTGTCATTTTTGCATAGTATGGCTGAATTGGATCATCGAAGGTCGGTAGCAAAGACATTGGTTAATAAAATGGTATTAAATGCATAAATAATATTTGTGTTGTTTAACATATTTAATTATTGCAGGTTTGTATAATATTCTGAGTTTGCATTTGACGGTTTTTATTCATTTTGAGGAATACTGATTCTGTTTTTGTGCAGGTGAGATGAGTAAATACATGTTCATATTTAGTCTAGAACTACAGTAACATCATGTTCACAGAGCGCACACAACGTCTCTGCGCTTGCTCCTGATTTCTCTCAACATGGCAACATGACAGCTGTCAATCAATACATGGCAAAACAAAGTAACTAGCGTTACTTATTTGAAAAAGTAACTCAGATATTTCCTTCTAAATTACACAGTAATGCGTTACTTTACTAGTTACTAAAAAAGTAATCTTGCGCAACTTACATTACTTGTAATGCATTACCCCCAACGCTGTTCATTAATAACTTGTAATTCTTTAGAAAACCTTTATTTTTAAGAGGGTAAAGTTGTTTTGTTTGGCTGCAAAACTTGCCACCATTATGCCAGGGTGTTTGTGGGTGATGATGACAATAAGCTGCATGATATTATTAATGTCCACAGCACAAACAATGTGGCTTGAGCTACAAGCCTGAGTTTATTGCTTTGTGTTTATACTCACCTTAGCTATGATTAAACTGTGATCCTGGCTGTTGTAAACATGACTAATAACAATTATAATTGGAAATATGATGCTTATTTAAAGCATATGGTTCTGCAAAAGTTCATGACGCCATGATTTCAAATATTTGTTGAGCCAGGATGGAAGGATGATGGAAGAGGGAGAGACAGTTCTCTCATTCAGTTCTCATTCTCCTCTCTAAACATCGCTCTAATTCTCCTTTCATTCGACAGCCTATCACACCCACACCATTCCTCTCCCACACTCATTCATCTTTCCTCTTGTCTCATTCGCTCTTTCTTTATTCCTCCCCTTAGGTCTTTTTCCTCCCCTCCCATCTCTCTCTTACTATTTATTCATTCAATCTCTGTCTCATTTTCCTTCTATTTGTCTCTGCCAGGTTCCCTCACCTGGGTTTCTTGATTCCTGAAATCTCATTTTCCTTCCTGTGGAAAGTGCTTCTCAAACATTTTCAGGTGGTGGACTCCTTCAACAAAGACTGCAGACCACTTTGCACTCCAAAAAAATGGGGGAAACCACCAACAACATCAAGAATTGCAAACAGTTTACCAACAAAATTGCCATTCATTTTAAAATACATTTTATAATTTGTTATTTATATATATTTTTTATTTGTATTCTTATATTTATAATTTGATATAGTTTATTTTTTGAATACATAATTTTATATATTTTTATACAACTTTTTCTACTGTTTTATTTCATTGAAACAGCTAAGCTAATGAACTGAAATAAGACTTTATCATGCATTTATGTCAACAAACTTATTCCATATTAATCAATGAATCAAATTAATGTTGGTGCTTTTTAAAAATTATTATTCTAATTATTCACGTCTATTTTTTTCTACACACCTCTATTTAAAAAGCACCCTTCTCATCAAGTTCATCATCATACTTCACCTTTGTCACCTCATTTCTATCTTCCTCCTTTCAAATCCATTCATCCGTCCATTCTTCCTGACCACCTGTGTCACCGTGGGTCTACCTGTCACGACTCTTCAGCTGTGTTTGTGTGTGTATATGCAGATGGATCGTTCTTAGACTCTTGTGACCCTATTCAAGCTGGTTTAATGAGCACTTAATTAAATTCTTATTGAAGAGGTGGATTTAGAAGAGGAAGAAGTTAAAAGGAGTATGAGTAGAAACACTGGCACAGTGGAAATTCTCACACTCCTAAGGAAAACTCACACCTGTGATGAAGTGCGTGCGTGAGATGGAGAGATAAATGGGTCTCTAATTCTTTGACAGAAGGACAGTGTGTTCTTGATCAGCAGGTCTTGGCTGAAGTTTCTTAATTATGCCTTAATTAGCACAATTGCTTTGTTAAGCCACTTCCTCTTCCAAGGCTGATAGGGAGCAGCAGAATGACCGCTCATATCCGCAAATTTAATTACTCCCTCATTCCAGTTCATTACCCTCACAGGGTCAAAAGGTGATGGCCTTTAAGCCTCATTGTGTTTGCTGAGATTTTATCAATAATGTTGTCGGCCGATGTGTATCTATGGAACATTTAATGGGTCGTTATCGCACAAGAACTTTAGTTTTGACTGCAAAGAGAATGTTGATGTACTGAATGATGACATAGCTAAATAAATAGTAAAAAAAAAAAAACAGCCGTTTATTCAAGCAAACCAAAGTCATCTTAAAGCTTTCAAGTGTACTGTAATTGCTGCAGCTCTGGTGTCACCAAACAGGATTATAAAAATAAAAGTCATTGTCATGATTAAAAGGTGTTGCTGTTTGATTATCAGGGTGCTCTGGGGGAGATAAGCACTTTAGGTTCTGTTACAGACAGTTCTCTCCATCTTTATGATTTTTTTCACCCTTTTTCTCCAAGGTGAAAGTCTGATTGCATAAAAGTAAAAGTACACCTCTCCTCATCAAGACTGTACAATCCGTGCCCGTAGCACATTTCAGAATGAGTTGCATGGCAGAGTGTTAAGGGCAGTGGTATTTTATACTGCAATTTTTTTTTTCCTCAGGAAAAAAATTAATAATAGATAAAAATGACAAAAGCACAGAATCAAATTAATAAAACTTAAGCTTAATAAAACTTAAGGAAAATAAATTTGTCAATGGGGTAAAAAAAATACAAATAGAAATAGAAATAAAGGTAGGGTTTCTTACCCTATCGCCAGACATTTTTTTCCTGGTTTTAAGTGTAAAATCCCTTAATTGTAATACATAAAAAAAAATAAAAAAATAAAATAATTATGTCACTCAAGTAATTGTATGTTGATTTATTAATGCTTTGATATTTGTACTGGAAAAAAAGACAAAAATTCTGAGGATTTTATTTTTTTGCATTATTATTTATTTATTGAATCAGCTTATATTTTTGTTTTTGTTTTTTATTTTAATTTTATGCAGTTTTGTCATTTGTATATTTCTATTAGGTTTAATTGTAATATTTATTTAATTAGGTTTTTTTTTAAGTAGTTTTAGTCCTTCAACTTGAATGCCAAGATATCTGACATCTAATATTTTTATTTAATTTTTATTTTCTTTCAGCTTTATTTCAATTACAGAAAATAATTTTAGCTTTAGTAAGCAACAACATCATTGGTTAGGGGTTTTAATTGGTCAGTCAACCGGATAGTCCCTCCCCGAAAATGGCACCATTAGTTGAGCCAGTGATACCATGCAAGGCTGCTCAAACAAACAGCAATGTTTTGAAAGTGCCACAGTATCAAAATCAACTACAGGTGAAGTTGTCACTGCATATTAACTGGGCTATAGAAAGTATTTGTAACATACATATTTAAACAGTTATGAGATCAATACTTCACATTCATGTGCCAAAATCTCCAGGCCTCACATATTGGCAATTGAAATACAAATGCAAGCAACCTGTCAAGGCTCCTTTTTACCTCAACTCTGAATGTTTGACGTTCATTATATTTTCTTTGACGTTCATTATATCCTTGAGTGCCTGAGATTCAGCTCAGCAGAGACGCTGGAGCTCTGACTCACCATTGTTGGTGCACATTGACCTGCCAGAGATGCCGTTGGATCCGATATGGTGGTGGCCTCCTCCTCTGTCCACACCCCCGGGCTCGCCTGGCTGTTTGAGCAGTTCCGTCAGGGCCCTAAAAAGAGACGGGATTGTACGCCATCAGTTTCTCAGCAGGGCACTTGGCAAATAAGGGTGAGCAATACAAACCAGACATGAACCCAGGCCAGTGTTTTGCATTCGGTCCAAGTCACGTCTCACTAATTCAAGTCGTTTGTCTTCAAGTCTTAGATACTTGGCATAACGTATCTTGAGGAAATGAATGAACTTGAGATTTCAGCGAATAGTGCGATTTTTAGTAAGCCGTGCTCCTAAAGTGCTGAAGATAAATTTCTGGAAAGAATTAGGACATTGCAAAGTATTTTTAACCATTTTCTGTAAATAAATGTTTAAATTATGCATTAAAGTGATTACAAAAATGTAAAGACTGCAAATTTAAATTGAGGCAAACACTTTTCACAGTCAATTAAAATGAGAAAATCCTCATTTGAAAGCGATTACAGCTAGATCACATTAGTGTAAGTGAACAGAATGGTTTCTAGCATTTCTGCAACACTTTCACTATTAACACAGCAATGACCTGAATCAATACATAAATGTAGGTCTACATGTTCATTGACCCTTCGCAAAAACCCACCCATCACTGTAATGCCTCAGTTCACAAGTGGCACATGAACCGATCATCTTTTCATATTTACTTAAAACATGAAATAAACATGAATGAACATCAGAACATTTCAACCATAGAAAGACGTCAATACACTCCATTTTTCAAGTTTCAGTCCACTGAAGTTAATCTACTCTACTGTCTGATTTGTTTGTCGGACAAAATGGTGGATTCTGCATTATGATTGGTCAGATTACCTGTCAATCAAGCTCCCTCCGAAGGGTCAATTGTGAATGAGGGCATAAACAGGTAATAGACAGGACATCATGACGAGCACAGTGCTATGCTCCTATACATTCCCTTGAGTCCAAGCAGATTACCGCTGCAGTAGACAAACAAAGACGCCGAAAGTTAAACCCCGCAAACCTGACATCTATTCGGTTTATGTGTGACAACGAGCCTGATCTCATGATGAAAACGTACCTGTGGGAACTTTCTTACAAGACACAAAATACATAGCGCCATGTACGTTTCATGACATATTCGATGTTAAATGTCCACTGAATGGCCGGTTCATTTTTTTTTTTTTTTACCCCAGAACAGATGAACATAGGCCTACATATGGTACATTTTATGTGATGTTGGTTTTGTAAGTGTCACCGCAGTTCTGACTTGAAATGTCCATTGAGTTGCACTATAACTCTAAAGGTCCTTGCACACTGAGTCCGAAACTTTCGTATGCGTTTTTCAGTTTTTTTGTATTCGTCATCCTTTCCTATCAAAATGCTTGCTACGGATGCGAAAATGCAGAAAATCGAGCCTGGTCCGAATTTTTTTATGACGGACGAAAGTTTCAGAGGCAGTGTGTAAAAGTGATTGACACAACGTGAGGTCATATTTATTTTTCAACGTGCGAACATTTCGGACGAAAAATTCGGACTCAGTGTGCAGAGACCTTAATGCACCGTGACGTTTTACTACACCTAAACCTACCCGATAGTATGATCAAAAGTGAATGTGACGTAAAAACACAATCGCAAGCATGCCGTTTTAGCTTGTTTTTATGATCTTTCATCAAGAGTCATGTTTTTCACAGGATTCGTACCCAAGGATTTTGTAAGCTAAGTCCAACTCCATGCCGGCTGAGCTACCAAGCAAGCTTGTTACGTCCGGAAAGAGAAACATACAGTGTGGAGCTGTAATCATGACTGTGTACAAAAATGATTAAAAGTGCTCGCTGTTTTACCACCTCTAGTATTCATTTCTGTTGGAAACTGCAGTTATATGTACTTACTGGTACACATTTTGCGTCTTGCGAAAAAGCTCCCACAGGTACGTTTTTGTCATGAGGTCAGGTTGGCGACACCTGTGGCCTCTATTCTCATTGAAGGACACATCAGCAGCAACTATGTGACGAGATGAAGAGTCGGTTTAAAATTAGATTGCATCATATTCCATTTTTAAACAGAAATCATTCACATAGTATAAGAACTTTAAAGATAGATGTCATTGTCATCAAACACCATATACTGGTTTGTTTATTTATATATGACATTTTTATTTTATTTACTTCTTTGCACTCGTTTGTGCCTTTTGTGTTCAAATATTATTCTTAGTAATTATTCTGTATTTCAAATCAATTCTTTCTTTCTTTTTTATGTCATTCGGTCTACCCTATGCTTTTGAAGAACGTTGGCTGTGGCTCTGTTCCTTCCTTTGTTCACTAATTCCTGTTCTCACCTTCAGAATCTATTCAAAGCCTTCACTGGGAGCTTCAGTGACCGTAACCTTGGCTGATTGTCCAGTACTGAGCCATATCTGAACTCTCAAGGCAGCTATAATGTCTATAATGCTTAACTAACAACCAACCCTCTCAATTCATCCATCCCCTACTGGCAAGTGCTTCGGTGGTTGCATTAAAATTGTGTAGGTGCACAGAAAGCACAAGTGTGACCTGATTCCAGTGCAATTCAAAATGATTCTGCTCGGCTGCTCTTCAAGGTTCCGTTATTTCCCTTGTGACATCATTGTCTCAACATTCTCTATTCCACAGGCTGAGATTCAGGGCAGGATGGAATCTTGGGACATTTCTAAAGCAACAGTTGCCAGGATCGCTGGGCTAAGGCATACAAGAAGGGTCTGTCTCTTTCATGATAACGACCAGGAGAACGAGGCACTCGGCTCCGGCCAGCTCTCTGCTGTATGCTCGACTGATGTGCTGCCCTGTGAATCATTTCTACTGTCTCCTCAAAGCCAGTATAGGCTACACAGGACGAGGGCTGTCTACAAACTTCCTGTTCCTCTAGCGAGCCGTATCATATCCTGGCCTTTGGTGGACCTGAAGATAGCTTATTTTACACTCAGGCAATTGTGAAGGTAAAGTATGTTAAAACAATCAGTTAATTTAAACAGTCTATATTATTATATTACTTTTTTAAAAAGAAAGAGTAGTAATTTTAAAAAGCTGATTTTAACTGTATAATATTGTACTAACACTTAAATCATATATATATATATATATATATATATATATATATATATATACAGTAGATATATATATAGAGAGAGAGAGAGAGAGCGAGAGAGAGAGAGATTA
>NW_015544145.1:272453-287221 GCF_001515605.1 Sinocyclocheilus anshuiensis
TCTGTCTGACTATCTATCTATCTATCTATCTATCTATCTGTCTGTCTGTCTGTCTGTCTGTCTGTCTGACTATCTATCTATCTATCTATCTATCTATCTATCTATCTATATATCTATCATCCAGATCCTGATCCAAGTAACTGCTCACCGTAACGCGGCGTGAAGCTCGCGCTAATTTACACCCATTCATCATTCACTGCGCAATTAACATTTCCCCCAACAGACTGTCGTCTTGTTTAGAGAGACAATGTATGACCTGCTAAAGCACAGACAGCAGTGACACACACATTTATACAGATCACATTAAAGCCATCCAGCCTTCCTCCCACTTCAGTAAAACTCCAAACATCATTCTCACTCTGAGCTTCCTAGCAGAACAGACATTTGCTTTGCGTTTACTACTTTAAAAAGCATTGTTCTCGTTTCTCCTCCATCACTGATATCATTCCTGTGTCGTGTCGTGTTACTCAAAATACAGTCAAGAGCAAAAAGAGAATCATGGACCAGCAGCTCAGCTGACAAAAACATTACGGGAACATTGCTTTTACATGTTACTAAAACGTTAATATATCCAGTTTTCTTGTCGTGATTATAACATTATGTAACAGTTTATTTTACGATATCCTTGTTGCACGCTACATGTATTTACTATGGCAATAACAACAACTCATGCATAATTACATGCAACTAACACTAAACTAAACCCTCATTCTAACCCTAACCATACAGTCAGTACATGTAGTTAATTAATATTACTCAGTACCTAAATGTATAACTACACTGTAACAAGGACACCTTAAAATAAAGTGTAACCCATATTTTTTGTTAGCTTAGTGTATTGTCAGAAAGGCTACACTGTAAAGTGACAGGAGTGACAACTGCATTTAGCTGCAGTAATATGTCATAGATATGTGAACAGTAGATATATATATATAGAGAGAGAGAGAGAGCGAGAGAGAGAGAGATTAACTTTATATATGCGTGTGTGTGTGTGTGTGTGTGTGTGTGTGTGTGTGAGTGTGTGTGTGTGTATAGATATATTTTCTTGTTATATAATATATTTTCTTGTTCTTGTTTACTTGTTTTCATATATTGTTTCATAAACATAAGTGCATTTAATTTTGTTTTACTGCACTGGCAGATTTTTCACGTTTAAACTTACTTATGTGCGGTGAGACAAAATACATTCTTATTAAAGATACTTTTTTTCTGACAAAATCTAAATGTTTCATGTGGTTTTGTTTCTTAAGTCAATTTATAATTTTGAGATATTTTGAGATAAAGGTCATTGTGAATTTTTATCTCACAATTCTGACTTTTTTTACTCAAAATTGCACGATATAAACTCACAACGGCGAGTTATACAGTCAGTATTGTGAGATATAACTTGCCATTCCTACTTTTTAATCAGAATTGTGCAATATAAACTCAGAATAGCGAGTTTACATGTCAAAAAAAAAAAAAAAATTCTGAAAAAAATATATTTTCCCCCTCAGAACTGGACCTTATAACTTGCAGCTGGAGGTTTATATCTCACAATTATGAGAAAAAAGTCAAAATTGTGAGATGAAAAGTCGCAATTACCTTAACAATCAAAATAACGATCAAATTTATTCCCCAACTCAAATGTGCAGCCATATACTTTAACCACAGGCAACAGTGGTTTTATTTCATCGATTCCATATATTTAAGAGAAATTCCACAAACTGCAAAGTAATTAAACATTAATATCAGTTTAGAAAATTCTCTTTCAGCAACAAAATTGGTTAACTAAAATGTATGTTATTTTCAACCGATTCAATTATTTAAAAGGGTTGTGAGCCGGAAAAGAGGCAGTAGAGGACTTTTAGTCATCGTTCAGAATAATCAGTGGGCACAATTTGTTCTTAGTGAAGAATTTTAAATCAGATTTCCATCGGGAAATGTAGTTGAAAATGTGTATTTAAAACAAAACTGACATGTCGGTTATAGATCTTAAATTTGCATTGTGCTAGACCTAAACCAAACACTTTGATTGATCTCTGGTGGCTCAAGGTTGTAGGAATGTGGCAACATGATCTTTAAATGCATCTCAAATCACATGTTAGTCTTTTACGGTTGCTCTCAGGAGAATGTTTCTTATGTCGTGATCACATGTAAGGAGCACATGTATATATGCAATCTGAGAAACGTCTACACATATGCTCCATTCATCTGCTCCCAGCTGTGTTCACCAAGAATATCTCCGTTCACTTGCTGTTCTGTTTCACAATTAAATATTTTAAACGGCTCAATCTGTTTCACCTACGGCCAGATTTTATACTTCAGAACAGAGCAGCAATCAACCATCATTCAGCTATTTATTGATAGAAAATTATCGTTAATCATGCTGATGGTCTTAACTTCCAGGGGTGTTAATGTGTGTGGTGAATGAATTTCTGATTGGCCATACATATGCTGGATTGGATTGCGTGAGAGTGTATTAGAAGAAGTTATGTGAGAGATTTCCAATCTTGCTGATGTTCTTTCAACACGTTCCCTTTTCATTACAGAAACATGTGGTCTTTAATTAAACTGTTACTTTTCAGCAAAATTCCCATTAAGGCGCTCCAGTGGTAATCACAGGTGGAAAGAGTAACTGCAGGCATCCCAAATCAGTCTTAAGTGCCCCCAACTGGCTCCTAAACTCACTTTAAGACTCGGTTGGGAGCACTTTGACAAGAACTCGTAGGCCTATACGCTAGACTCCCTCCTAATCGATGTAGCACCTGCCATGATAGGAAAAACTCTCAGACCAGTTTAGACCAGCTTATGTTTCAGTGACACATTTTTTATTTACAGTTTGACAAAAATCTCTTAATTTTAGTCAATGTTTCATTGTCAAATTCATTATTTGATAATTATATTATTGATAAACTGAAAATGTCAAACAGTATAGCACACCAACAATTTTCCAGTTTTTTTTTTAATTATAGATTTGTTCTTTTATTGATTAAAATATATTTTAAACATACTGTAAAAGCATACAATACAAAGTCAAAACTCTCCTAGCTGTGATACTAATAGCATATAATGGGTCTAAGTTACTGTGTTGTGAATTAATAATGATTTTGAATTCAATTTCCATATTTTGTAGACTGTTTAGGATATTGCATCATGTGTAGCATGTTGTTACTGCAATGTGAGTGCGTGAAAAGTGTGAGTTATGCATTTAGACTTGCATGCAACTGTTCAAATTCGCCGTTTGCTTCAGGTTGTCCAAGTGTAAGATTGCTTATGTTGTATCTCATATAGGATGCATTTCAGCTAATTAACCTGCTAGCAAAGAAGATCAGTGATCTTTAGTTCTTTCAGCTCAAACGACTTCATTGATAATTAAAATAATTTAGCTATGGTTATGATGCATCTTTTTATGGAACCCTGTTTCCACCACGGAATAAAAAATAAAAAATAAAAAAGATAATTGTGAATTTTTATCTCATAATTCAAACTTTGTTTCTCACGGTTCAGAGTTTACATCACACGATTCTGACCTCGTTTCTCAGAATTCTAAGTTCACACCTCTCAATTGTGTTTTTGTTTGTGTTTCTGCCATGGAATAAAAAATACAAAGGTAATCGATAGTGCTGTCAAACGATTAATCGCATCCAAAATAAAAGTTTTTGTTTACATAACAGATGAGTGTGTACTGTATATAATTATTATGTGTATATATAAATACAAACACATACATGTAGATATTTAAGAAAAATATGTTATGTTTATATATTAAATATATATAAATATAATAATATAAATGTATATACATGCAAATATTTTCAAAATATATACTCTATGTGTGTGTATTTATATATGCATAATAAATAAACACAGTACACATACATATATTATGTAAGCAAAAACTTTTATTTTGGATGCGATTAATAGCGATTAATCGCTTTCTCGCAGTTGTAAGTTTATATCTCACAATTAAGACTTTTTCTCAGATATGTTAGAAGAATGTTTAAATTGTGAGATGTAAACTCAGAATTGCAAGAAAAAAGAAATGTAAGAAAAAGTTGCAATTACCTTTTTCACTTTTTTATTCCGTGGTGGAAACAGGCTTCCATATCTGGTCACATGAAACTATTTACATTACTATGCAATAAGATGGTTGCATTTAAGCTAATAACAGCCACTCACTTTATTAACAGTAACGTTTAAAGCATCCATAACATTGAAATACATTTCAGCACAGAGTTTTGTTTTTAATCTCGTCATGCATTGGGAATCAGTTAGTTGAAACTTTGAGCTAGCGAGGCAGATGCTTCAGAGTGGCCCGGTTAGCCACAGGGCTAATGCTGCTCCAGTGAGAGAGACTGTATGTGTATGTTTGTGTGTGTGCTGAAATATGTGTGCTTGTCTGTGTTTCTGGTGCATTAGCCATTAGCGATATCACAGTAGGGGAAAGATTTGGTCCTGATGTGCCTAACACACTACAAAGAGCCTCAGATATGTTTAGCAGCAAACCAGAGACTGTGTGTGTGTCTTTGCACACTAATCTGAGTAAAAGAGACCTTTTAGTTCCCCCCCTTGCCGTTTCAGGAGAAATCATGTGGTCTTTTTCAAGGTTGTCTGCTTGGATATAAAATCATTCAGATGTCAGTGCACGTATCTGTTTTAGTAATCTATTAACAGTAAGAGAAGATTTGCTGGGTAACAGAAAAGCAATGAAGTTTGACATCCTTCTCCTCCTGACTGTTTTTTTGTAGAAACTCAATAACTCCTAACAGCAGCAGATTCTGTCTGCTGACTCCTGGAAATTTATAGACCCTCTGCTTATTAACTAAACTTGAGACATTGTGGAGAAATTTTGAAAAATGGACAACCCTCATCATTTCAACCCTCAAATGTTAAAAAGAATTTAGCAGAAGGAGATATGTATGTATATGT
This sequence comes from Sinocyclocheilus anshuiensis, assembly GCF_001515605.1. Lineage (NCBI taxonomy): Eukaryota > Metazoa > Chordata > Actinopteri > Cypriniformes > Cyprinidae > Sinocyclocheilus > Sinocyclocheilus anshuiensis. The sequence goes on from NW_015544145.1 coordinate 277,365, forward strand.
GATGTTTTCACCGATTTTATTGTCCATTAATGTGAAAATAAGTCTGATTGCTTAGAAAAGTTATGCTAAATATGCACAACCAACTACATCTGTGATTTTGTCCTTGATATTCTTTACATTGAGAAACAATCACAATTTGAGCTTTTCTTTTTTGTCTTTTTCAAGGTGTCCAGCTGAGAAACACCCTGAAAACACTTGGTCAGATTATTCATGAGCACTACTTCAAACCTCAAGGTAATGAAATTTACACACACACACACAGTTCTGTCCCTGGGGACGTTTGTGTGTGTAGACATTTTGGTGGATGAACTGATATGGATCACCTATTGGAATTGGCACAGGCATCTCAAACACACATACACACGCTCACAGTTCAGCAAACAGCACAAGTCGCCCAAATGTCATGATCATAGGTCTGTTTTCCAGCAGCCTGTCCTCGTCTCTCTGTGTCTGTCTTTCTGCTGTTATCTGCACACGAATGCAGTCGTTTGTAGTCTCATGTCAATCTTCTTCTAAAAAATGGATCCCTTTCTGTCTATGATCCCTCTCTCGAATTATAATGAATCTGACAGCTGCCAAGTACAGTCCCAAAATGCAGAAGGAGGTGTATTTATATGTGTGTGTGCGTGCATGCGTGTCTGTCTGTCTGTGTGCGTCAGCAACCAGGGTTTATAAGCACTGCAAACACTATTTATCTTATTATAATAAAACAATATTCCTGTTTAGCTGTTTATACAGGTTGAAGCTCTGTTGCATTTATATTCCTATTTGCATAAAGCACATTAAGCCTGGAAAAGCGATGTGCTGCAAAAATTGATTTTATATTTAATATTTAACAATTAAATGCATTTTTTGTTAAATTATTCAGAAACACTTTATAGTAAGGTCCCGTTATTTAACATTATTGGCTTTACTTTAAGTAACAATAAGCAATACATTTGTTACAGTATAGGTTAATATATAGGTTTCGTATAGGTTAATAAAAATACAATTGCTCACTAAATAATGTTAATAGGCACACATTTTGATTTTAATAATGTATTAGTAAATCTTGACATTATCATTATCTAAGACTGCTAAATGCTATATAGACATTATTCATTTTCAGTTCATGTTAACAAATGAAACTTGTTACACTTTATTTTAAGGTGTCCTTGTTACAGTGTAAATACACATTTAAGTACTGAGTAATATTAATTAACTACACGTACTTACTATATGGTTAGGGTTAGGATTAGGGTTTGGCTTAGGGTTACTTGCATTTAATTATGCATATTGTTATTATAATAGTAAGTACGTGTAACATGTGTAACAAGGACACCTTAAAATAAAGTGTTACCATGAAACCTTATTGTAAAGGGTTACCAATTATTTCTAATAATTATAATTGTGTTGCTTTTTTAATTTAATTTATTGAATTAAATATTATAATGTCTTATAGAATTTCAAATCATTTAATTTATTATATAATCTCTATTTTAAATGTTTTAATAAATTATTTACATTTTATTTTATCTTTAATTTATTGCTTTTATTGCTATTTTAATTGTAATAATCATCATGCAGTTTGCTGTATGTGATGCAAAATGACCAGAAATATACTAAAAGCAGACACAAATGTATGGAAGCTTAAAAATTTAATGGTAATTTGGAGTTTTTTCTTGCAACTATGAGAATTGCAAGATAATTTAGAATTGCAAGATATAAACTGACAATAAAAAATGTATATAAATTCTGATGAAGATATGATTGAATTGTGAGCCCTCAATTGTGAAAAAAGTGTGAGAAACAAGTTACAATCAAAATCAAATGCTGCAGTTACCTTTTAATTTTTTACTCAGGAAAAAAATGCAAAATGTAAAGTCTGATTTACAAGGGAAAAAAGATAAAATTGCAAGATGTAAACTAAGAATTATGAAAACTCACATTTCTGAGGAAAAAAGTCATGAATTGTGAGATATAAACAACTGAGAAAAAGCTGCAACTTCTTTGGACACATTTCGGAATGCAACAGTGTGTAATATGGAGAAGTTTGTGTTCACATGTTGTACTTATTCCAGGCCTTTGTCATCATAAACAGAATGAGGTGTCAAAAAAAGTGAATGTGATTAATTCAGTTATGCTTCTTCCATATATGACTTTTTCTATTCTGATAATGCTGCTTGCAGATTACTGCTTTACTGTGGTCAGATTTTCAGCCCATGTAAATCTATCCCTTGTATCAGATTCCTTTATTTTATCTCACATCATTATCTGAATGAAAACATCACAAAAGGCTTCCCCCATTCTGCCACACACTCATGCAAATGTCACTGAGAATGCAAACACACACACACACACACACACACACACAGCACTTTCCAGAACAGATGAGGCTTCAGGGCAAAGCTAAATGACTGACGTCACTGCGATGCATCAAACACACACACACACACACACACACACACACACACCCAGCTTGTGAACATATGCTGCAAAGTAGAGCTTGTGTGTAGATATACAATTAAACATGAATGCTAAGTTATCACACACAGAAATACACAACCAAAGTAGGATGATTCGGTAACGCTTTAGATTACAACCCGCAACGTACTGCGTCAGTAAACAGAATTTACAGTAATTTTGTAATTATAGTGTACCTATTCAGTAGCCTACCTCCGTGTAGGTATAAGGGAATAATATGCAACGTTTGGGGAACAAAGGGGTAACAACCTGTAAAATTAAAAATTATTTCTACTGTAAGTATTTTGAAACTAAGGGGTACCTATATTATGTGGTATATGACCGAACAACAATCTTAAATTTGCAAGCGATTTAGCAAAAACATACACTGTGCACTTTTTTATAGCCTTACACATATAAAACACGCTAGTAATTGTTTCAATCCGTGAAAGAGAGCATGCAGCAAGTCACGCGAGTTCAAACGCGAGCGGTTCTGTGTGCGACAAAATCCGTGTATGCGGTACACTCTATGTATATATATATACTGTATATATGTATGTGTCAAACACATGTGTGTGTGTGTGTGTGTGTGTGTGTGTGTGTGTGTATATATTATAATATTTTATATTTTATATAAGGGCCCAATTACTGATTTACAATATTTATTTTTAATTTTCATTTAATTAGTCTTATTGACTTTAATATTAATAAGTAATCAGTGCACTGCAGCAATAAAAATGGAATGTGCTTCATAAATATTTTTTAAAATTAAAATGAATTACTGTTATTAATAATGTATGCCATTTATATTTTTCTTTTGCAATCTAAAAGCTCACACATTTATGTATCTAGGACTGTTGATCTAATTAGGGCTCACTTGACAATGGTAATGTAAGAAGTTATTCTCAAAACTCACAATTTTTAATTCATTTAAACAATACACTGAAACAAGTAAACATGCAAATGTTGTTCCTTGTTTGGGTGTGTAAATAAACCATACAGTCAATCAGTTAGAGAAAACAAAAGCATAGTCAAAACAGCCTGAAGGACTGTGCCAAGTTTGGTGGATTGAAAGACCCAGGAGGAATAAAACACTAGATGCATTGCCTTAATGTACATTATATATATAAAAAATAAAGAAATAAATGTATGGTCTCTGCTGTGGAATCCAGAATATCTAAATCTACATCCCAGCATCACAATGACCTCCTGTGATCACATGACCACATGTCTCTAACATCGTATCGCTGTTACTGAATAATGGCTCGCGCACATACCCTACATAAATCAAAAGATCATGCACACTGCATAGAATTAGCATTTATGCCTTTCTCTTTCTTGTTCCCTGTGTTATATGTGATGTTTAGCTGCGCTTAGCTACACCTGTCAGCTCATATCAGGTCTGTAAAACTGTAATAGGCCTACACTAAAATGTCCTGTGATTCACACATACCCAGATAAACATTCATAGATGCTATTTGGCTGTGAATTAACATTCTTTGACTGACACTTCAAGTCCTCAAAGTCTCGCTCTCTCACACATGTACAGAAAAACTAATGCCAGAAAAATACTACGTCAACAAGCAAACGCAGACAAAAAAAATGCTTAGCCAAAGCATCACGAGTGCAGCCTCAAAGTACATAGTTAAACATGTAAAATCTTCACAACCAATTCACTTAATCTGAGTGAAACAATAAAAAATAAATGGAGGGAATAGATTTGTTTGATGAAAGTAACATTCAAAGTGAGGTATATTATTAGGATATTTTTGATTTCATGTTGACTTTAACATGCGTTACTATGTGGTACTAACAAACCTCAAAATTCAAGGGAGCAATAGAGTTGCCTTCATTCATATTGGATATTTGATTGTGCATGCTCATTTCTCCTATTTTTACATTTCATTTAGATTAGCTTTGCCATCATCTTGCACTCACTTAAAGTTAATCTTTACAAACACTGATAATTTGATAACAATGTTAAATGTTCACGCAAAATGAAAATTTGCTGAAAATGTACTCACCCTCAGACCGTCCAATATGTAAATGAGTTTGTTTCTTCATGGGAACAGACTTGGAGAAATTTAGCATTACATCACTTGCTCACTGAATGGGTGCCGTCAGAATGAGAGTCCAACAGCTGATAAAACATCACAATAATCCACAAGTAATCCATACAATTCTAGTCCATCAATTAACATCTTTTAAAGTGAAATGCTTTTTTATCAGCTGTTTGGACTCTCATTCTGATGGCACCCATTCACTGCAATTGATCCGTTGGTGAACATGTGATGTGATGCTACATTTCACCAAATATGTTCTGAAAAGAATCAATGTCATCTACGACTTGGAGTAAATTTTCAACAAATGTTTATTTTTGGGTGAACTATTCCTTTAAGCAATCTCAAAATGTATGTTAATTTTCAATACTGTACATTATAATTCAAAATTATATTCATAAGAAATTCACTGGCAGAATTTAACATTATTTAATTTAGCATGTTTTATTCTGAAGTTATATAAACAAAATTTCATTGAATTTTACCATCTGCCATTTTTTGGTCATTGGTCATAATATTAAAGGGGTGGTTGATTGCGATTTCACTTTTTTAACGTTAGTTAGTGTGCAATGTTGCTGTTTGATCATAAACAATATCTGCAAAGTTACGAAGCTGAAAGTTCAATGCATCGGAGATATCATCTTTTAAAATTCTGGCAGTTTAATGCCTACAAAAACGGCTGGTAGGGACTACAACAAGCTACTTCCTGGGTTTGTGACATCACAAACCCAGATAAACCCCGCCCTCGGGAAAAACGCAGCAAAGGGGGCGAGGCCATGCTGCGCTGCTTTAGAGAAGAGGAAGAGAAAACTAGAGGTGCACGTAAAAATCTATTCATATATGAATCGCGATTCTGTCTTCTAACGATTCTAATGGATTCACAAGTTTCAAAATCAATGTTCTAAAGCAGCCGTTCTTAATACTGTTCCTCACGTCCCCCTGCTCTGCACACGCTCTGCATCTCTCTCGCGCTCTCTCTCTCTCTCTTTCTCTCTCTCATTCAGCTCAGCTCCAACAATGAACTGTTCCAATTATACACTTATTTTCACATAGCTATGAGAAGCATTAAACATGTCGTACAGTTGCCATACTGTATTAAAGCTTTAATCAGGATAAAACCGTATATTAAAAGCTAACATAAGCAGTAGCATTTACAAATAACAGCGTATCTAAAAGTATGAGACAACAACAAACAAAAAACATAGGCCTACCATTAAAAGCCGTGCTTGCACAGGTTCTGCACGATCCTCTTCAATAATATCCTCTGCTTCTCAATCGGGCTCAAACTGATAAGCGATATTAACAATGCCATTTTTTACAATACAACCGGAGCACATGCTGCTGAGGTGAGGCGGTTTAGCCAATCACAATACACTGACTTAGCTAACCAATCAGAGCCCATCACTTATTTCTGAGGGCGGGGCTTCATAAAAACAGAAAAAGATCAGCCTGTTTCTCAGAGAAGGGACAGAGCGGTGTGGAATAAAGGTAAATTATGTGAAAAATAATGTGTTTTTTTTTTTAAACAAAGCATTAACACATGTTAGACTGCACCCCATAAACACAATCAAGCCTAGAAAAAAAACAGTGAACCACCCCTTTAAAGTAATTATCTGCCAGAATGCATAATGCTTATACTAGTGCATAAGTAAAATATAAAGTAAAATTCAAATACTTGCATTAACTTTGTTTTGGACCTAAGACATTTGTATATCACATGTATAAAACCACTTGTATAAAAGCTGCAATTATGGTATCAGTTGGCCGATACAAAAAAAGAAGAGAAACATCTCACCCTAAACGCCTCACCTCTTACATGTACACACACAAGCAAATTCATGTAGCAATCAGAGTAAAGAACAGACTGAAGCTGTACTAGCAAGACGTCAATCCCTAAGGCAATTCTCTCTCGCTTGCTCTCTCACACTCTCTCTCAACAGTCTGCCGTCAGATTAATGCAGATTAATGAAGTCTAAAGGCAACTCAAGACATATTGGCACCCTTCATGAAACTGAGCAAATGGGATCGTTTAAATTAAACAAATACACCATGAGACATGTTTTGGATTCAGTCATATGAGTCATGTGCTTTTAACACACACACACACACACTTTACTGAGTAGTGCAAAACAAAGGTTTCCTATTTATTGCCATCCTTAAAAATAATATTTGCTAAAGCCACATAAAGAGTCCACATAAAGGTGACTGAGTTTCTTTTAAAAAATGCATTCACACTGAATTCAAAGCATTCAAAGAGTGCATTCACACTGTCCTTGGCCTTGAAAGTGGGGACATTCATGTATTTTTGGTCCATTTTAAATGAGATAGGGTCTCAGAGTCTTTTATCCACACTGTTGTTGTTTGGAACTTGAATATCAAATGTTAATAATCAAAAAATGTATTAGTATATACCTTAATATAACTACCATTCAAAAACTTGGAGTGAGGTTAACACTTTTATTCAACAAAGAATTTCATTAAATGTAAAGAAACCAAAATGTTACATGAGATGTCCATTTTAAATAAATGCTGTTCTTTTGAAATCTCTATTCATCAACAGATCCTAAAAAAAAAAGTATCAGTTTCCATAAAAAATGATTAAGCAAGCACAACTTGATTTCAACATTGATAATAATAAGAATTGTTTCTTGAGCAGCAAATCAGCAAATTAGAATGATTTCTGGAGGATCATGTGACACTGAAGACTGGAGTAATGAAACTGAAAATTCAGCTTTGCGTCGGAATAAATTATATATATAAAGCATAAAAAGAAATTGAATAAAAAAGTTTCATTCAAAATAATTTAATTGAAAACAAAAATGATAAAATAAACACATAAAAATATACTATTAGTAAACATAAAATAAGCAAAAATGGTTTGAACATATACAACTATACAACATTATACAACATTACAGTTTTTACTGTAAGTAAAAAGTATATCAATCATTGTGTCATTTGCATAAAACTAGAATACTGTAAGTGTCTCACTGTCATTTCATGTAATCGCTACTTTTGTACATTAACTTTTCTCCCTTTGCATTCATAATGCACAGTATAAGCAAACCACATATAGTGGAGATAAAGCAAACTGTAATTCTTGAAATACAGTGCATATGGACTACATTTACGATGGTGCCTTTTGTCATTTTGAAGCTTTAAAGCTGTCCCCATTTATTGCAATAGAATGGAAAAGTGCAACTTGCAGGACTTTGCAAAAAGAAACTCATACAAGTATGGAAAGATATGAAGAACATTAATTTATTTGGGTGAGCTATGGTTGAGAGATGCAAAAACCTCCACATTAAAGAGCTTCATTTCTCCTTCTCGTGTCTCTCCCTGTGCTTTGTTGAGGTTGTGTTCTGATCTTTTTCATATAGACGCCCTGTGATCTCGTCCCCTGTGGAACTCCATCAAAGAACTCATTTTCTCTCCTCCAGACCAACTCGTTTTGTTTTATAACGGCAGGTTTCATTATGGCCTTATCTGGGAGGAGACGGAGAGACAGACTCACACACTCAGAGGGTGAAATGCTGGGTCATACCTCCTCGCTTTCAAATGAACAGGTCAGTTTTCATTGATTGCCTGTTTTTAAACTGGGCCAGCGGGAATATTGGGTTTATATACTGCACTTCACTCAAGGGCACGTGCTTTTTATGAATGTGTGTGGCTCTGTGTCCTTCAATGGTTGCGTCACGTTGATCCTGGCAGCTGCAAGGCTATAACTGTGTAAATTGTGTTAATAACTGTAGAGCTGACTGGGCTAAACCGAGCACTGCATTACATGCCTGCATTGCAACACACACACACACACATACTTTCCTAAGAGATGTCAGAGAGAGGTGAGAAATAAAACGCTGGATTCAGATCAAATCTGTGAGCGATTTGAGGGTATTTACTGAGGGGAGACAGAGCTTTCAGTCTGAACGCACAAGAGTTTTGAGAATGTGTGTGCATGCGATGAAATAAAAGTGTTAGGTAAAGGGGTAGAGAGAGAATTCTGGGATATTTTTAAAATACATTTAAAAGGCATACAAAAGGCATACATACACTAAAGTGAGAATCAATAGGCTGTAAGTAGATTCAGGAACGACTTCAATTCAATTTAGCACTGTGAAAGTAAGAAAAGGTTTGTCCTTTTTCAACATGTGGTCTCATTGATACTGGAACTTAGTGTGGACTGTATTTATGGGTGAAGGTGATATTATTCATCAAATAACAATGAATTTTAAATAGTTTGGGAATGGCTTTAAATCCCTTTCCAAACTCATAAGTCTCAACAACTACCCTTTTAAGGGACTCAGGCTGATCTTTTGAAGCATTTTAAAGCTTGTGACCAAACCAGACTAGTTTATTGAGGTTTATATAATGTGCGACCTTTCTCTTTAACGATGTTCTTCTAATTTGCACTTGATTCTAATTTTAGCCACCTGATGTAGTGATAAATGTTAATGTGGTTCCCAAACAACAAACGAGCATTTCTCTTTAACCTGTATAAATCATTACAAAATCTACATTTCAAGTGTCTTTTGTTAAACTAAATTGCCCAGTATCTGTATGTTTTAAAGCATTAATCCACCCAAAAATTTTTATTCTGTCATTAATTACTCACCCTCGTGTTGTTTCAAACCCGTAAGACCTTCGTTCATCTTCGGAACACAAATTAAGATATTTTTGATGGAATCTGAGAGCTGTCTGACCCTGCATAGACAGCAATACAACTGAAATGTTCCCAAGTCCAGAAACGTAGCAAGGAGATCGGTAAAATAATCCATGTGGCATCAGGGGTTCAACCGTAATTTTACGAAGCTACGAGAATACTTTTTGTTTGCAAAAGAAAAAAAAAATGACTTTATTCAACAACTCGTCTCCTCCGCATCACCCTAGTGCCATTTTGGAGAGTATCCGCTGGACGTAAACAGCGTATGCTATTCTGTGTCAGCTGCGTCACGCCAGATCTGTTTCCTTCGTTGTTGTGATTTGATCTGAACGAAAACACGTTTACATCCAGTGGATACTCTCCAAACTGGCACTACACGGTGTGTACAGGGAGGAGACGAATTGTTGAATAGTCTTTTCTTTTTCTTATTTTTTGCGCACAAAAAGTATTCTCGTAGCTTCGTATAATTACGGTTGAACTACTGATGTCACATGGATTATTTTACCGAGCTCCTTGCTATGTCTCTGGACTTGGGAACATTTCAGTTGCGTTGCTGTCTATGCAGGGTCAGAGATCTCTCAGATTCCATCAAAAATATCTTAATTTGTGTTTTGAAGATGAACGAAGGTCTTACGGGTTTGAAACGACATGAGGGTGAGTAATTAATGACAGAATTTTCATTTTTGGGTGAACTA
>NW_015544145.1:288156-288384 GCF_001515605.1 Sinocyclocheilus anshuiensis
TATATATTAAATATATTTATATATAATATAAAATATAAGAATATAAATATATAAATGTATATGCATGTAAATATTTCCAAAATATATGCTGTATGTGAAAGTATGTACAGTGTATATACATAATAAATATACACAGTAAACACACATATATTATTTAAACAAAAACTTTTATTTTGGATGTGATTAATCGTGATTAATCGTTTGACAGCACTAATATATATATATATG
>NW_015544145.1:291164-291331 GCF_001515605.1 Sinocyclocheilus anshuiensis
TTATTTTTTTTGAATTCGGAATTTTGAAACAGAATTGAAGAATGTTGGTAACCAAACAGTTGACGGTAGCCATCGACTTCCATAGTGTGGGAAAAATTACTATATATATTAGTGCTGTCAAACGATTAATCACGATTAATCGCATCCAAAATAAAAGTTTTTGTTTA
>NW_015544145.1:291681-295749 GCF_001515605.1 Sinocyclocheilus anshuiensis
GTGTGTGTTTGTGTTTGTATGTATCTTTGCTTGTGATGTGGGCCGTTCAGCCAGAGGTAAGCAGTAAATGAAATTTTGTGCAAGCAATTTAATCCTAAATCAAGTTAATCGGCTCTACTGTCTGAAAACCAACAGCCATTTGCGGTGCGGCCGCGCAGAGAATTCCAAACACATCCACAACGGACATGTGGTTTAAGCCGAGCACTTCAATTTGGGTCAGCTGTACTCGAGCTAATGTGTTCGTGGAAGAAACACAGAAGGGTTTTCGCTCTGGGTACTGGAAGACCAGAATGTTGTTAGAACAGGTTCAGTGAACTGAATGGTTGAATGTGATGTGGGGTTAAAGAGAGAAAATAAATCCTACATATGCACACATTTATCACTCCCTTATGAGAATGAATGCGTCACGTAGGTATTTAATCCACTTGAAAAAAAACTCTCTCTCACACACGCCAGCTGACTTAACTGGTGACACTGCGACGGTGCAATTAGGAGGAAATGATGAACCACCGGCACCTTTGCTGAGTGAAGGTTTATAAAAACATCAATCCTGCACCACTGCACCAACTGGCACACCAACCGCCCTCCTCTCTGGAACAAGACAAAACCGTACTCCACCTCCGAGATGAATGACCTGAACCTCCAGGTGGACCTGCACCTCCTTCTGTAAAGGTCAGACTGCACCTGCATGCTTTATAGAGGAGATATGAAGAATTCTGCAGGGGCTAATGTGGTTGTTCAAAACAAAACAAAAAATCTGTCTTAAGAGCATTTTTATGCTTGAAATTAATATTTGTTAATAGTCTTTAATTTTCAGTTTTCATTCCACAGAGTTATTTTATTTTTCGTATATGTTGCATTATAGTGTTTATTCATATTCATTTTTTTTTATATTTCTATTTAGCTTTCATTTATTTTTATTTCAGTTTTATTTTTTAGCATTTTCTAAGCAAACTTTCAGTAATTTTAGTAGCTTCAGTTCAGTTTTCAATTCTAATTTTTGTTTAAATTAGTTTTTTATATAATATTCATATTTTATTTTATTTCAGCTACAAGTAAGCTACAGATAACTCAGCCAAGTAGTCAGGGTTGAAAACCACAGACAATTTTTATTTTTTATTTTTTTTTACTTTTTTTAATTACTGCGATTACTGTATGCATCAGATGGATGTTTCTTTTCAGCATCTCACGCCATGAGCATTGTTTTTGAGGCAGTGCATCAAGTTAAAATAGAACGCATTTCAATACCCCATTTTGTTTGAAAATATGATCCTTCATTTCTTGATTCTATTAGATTCATCAGTCAAATAAACAATATACATTTCCCTCTGTCTGCCAGTCCTTCCTCCACTCTCTCCCTCTCCCTTCCTCTCCCTCATCTTCTCATCGACTGTAGATGTCTCCAGCGTGTGTAGCTTGATTGACAGGACAGAGATCAAGATAAATATCTGTACAATCCCTACCCTACACCCCCTGGTCTCAATCAGGTCCTCTCTTTTGCGCTCGGCCTTGACAATCCTCCACACCCCATTCCACCATCCCCCCTGGAACAAGTCCGTTCAGGATGACTGAGCAGCGCTGAGCCTCTGAAATGAGGAATGAGACATGGAAAGGGAAAGAATTGTTCCTCCCGCAGGGCTTCAGCTCTGAGCAGCTCATTGGTGATACTTATCACTGCACTGTTTTGTGTTTTCGCTGTCTCTTTTTTATGTGGGATTAACAGGAACTGTGCAGCAGTAATTCAGGATCAAGGTGAGAGAGAGAGAGCGAGGGAGAGAGAGAGAAGGTAAAGTACTCAATTGCTGCAACAAATTGCAAATTAGCCATCGACTTTCCATCAATGTGATTAAGACACAAAGCACATGTACAAACACACAACTCACTGTGAAGGCCAAAACACACTTGTGCCATTTTACATTACAAAAATGACCTCTGTTTAGATTATTTTCGACAGCAAATCAAGAATTTCTTGTAAGCATAGCAAATGGGGCAATTTTCCAGCAACAAGTAGTTTTTAGTCACATTGGAAGCATAATTACTGCACAACACCAAATCAGAACATACTTGATGTGCATTTCTTATCCTAATTAACCATTTTTACTGGATCTGACCATACTTTTGTGTAAGTTTAGTCAGGTTGATTCAGGCATATCAAATATTTTTTACTTAAAACAAGTTTGCATGCTAAGCTGACATTGCAATTGAGGAAAATGGTTTCATAGTTTGAGAATTAAATCATAGCTAAGCCAAACCTGGCCATTTTACTTTTTAGGGTACTGAATATCTGTGCATGCAAACCTTAGTGACAACTTCATATTTTGATTTTCTCCATTAACATCATATTTCTGCTCAAAATAAATGGTTAAAAACTATTGGAGCTTGGACTTTAATCACTAACATATAAGTACCAAAAAGTACATTTTTTGATCATTATATTTTTCCTTTTGTGATTATTAATATTCATGGATCTTTAATTCGTAGCAATTTTTACCAGTTAAAAAAACTACAATTAACTGGTCTAAGATTTTTTTTTAAAAACAACTTTGACTAGTTGTAATGTGGTGTTTGGGTTTTGTCTTTTTCATGTTTTCATGTCTTTTATTTTGTAATTGTTTTATGCTGTTAGTGTCATGCTTCCCTTGCCCTCTTGTCTTCATGCTATTGGTTCCTCTGTTCATTGTGTCATGTTCTGATTGGTTGTCTTAGTCATGTGTCTTGTTTCCCATTGGTTTGTTCATGTCATGTGACCCTCCTTGTCTGCTATAAGTAGCCATCATGTTGCCGTTGTCTCTGGTTGTATATTGATGTTGTAACCTGCTGTCGGTGAGTCTAGTCTGTTATGCCTCGTCAAGTCTGTTCTAGTCAAGTCTGTTCTAGTCAAGTCTGTGTATCTAGTCTTCGTCTGTTTGGATTATGTTTGGATCACTTTGTAAATAAACTGCACTTGGGTTCTTCACTACACTCGCCTTCAGTGGATTGATCGTTACACTAGTAAAGTAAACCAGAAGTATACAAAACAATTTATGTGTTTTTAGACCAATTTTATTTTTCCTGTGTATCCCAACCCCAAAGAAATAAAAAAAAAATATATCAAGTTGCAGTCATGGCTGGTTTGGACAAAAACTAATAAACAAACAAAATAACTTGTCTTGTTATTGCGTCACACCTGGTTATGACACTATAATAAACTTTTTACTGGCTGTCTAACTGCAAATACACTATACAGTATTCTCAGTAATTGATTTATTTGCTTAAAACGGTGTACAGCAATCCAACCTCCCATTCAGCCTTTGATCCTTCTGTCTGTTGTGTTTCTCTGTCTGCAGACGTTTGTGTTGTGAAGTTCATAAGTGGCCTGAGGAAGTTGAATGAATATCTATGAGGTAACATACACACAGATTAATACATCCCTCACAAACTAGCAGTTCAATGTCTATAAATCCACATAAATACAAACTTAAAGCCACATATATGTGTATAATCTCTCAAAACTTGCTCTCCTTACTTTTTCAAGTATCTCACAGCATCATAGCGTGCTCCTCACATGAAGGCTGTTCAAAAAGGTAGGATATTCACACAGAAGGCAATCCCATAATGCACTGGAACAAACTCTCCTAGATGGCCGAATAAATGTATTAATAACAAATGCAGTAGACTGGTCTATATACTGTATCTTTTCCTATTGCGTTTAGCAACTAAGCTACATGCTGCTATCAAACTCTATTATGCAGCAACATTATGCGGTCTTTTAAGATACCACATTTCAAAATGAGAAGAAGATGAAGGCAGTCTCTGAATGACAGAGAATGACACTCCAACAAACTCAATATAAAATCAATTGGTTGTGTTTTTTATTTATTTGAGTATAGCAGCATTAACTAAGCTACGTTAATATCAAACTCTATTGGATTTAAGTGTAAGTTGGGTCTTCCAGCATTTTAATTTGTGTTGTATGTGTATGCTAGCATAGAGCACCAGTGAGGCTAAATTTCAGTCAAAATGCTCACTATGTAGACAGTAAGGCAGTTCACTAGACTGTGTGTGTGTGTGTGTGTGTGTGTGTGTGTG
>NW_015544145.1:295816-310548 GCF_001515605.1 Sinocyclocheilus anshuiensis
CTGTTCATTAGCTATATTACATTGGTAGGAAATTAGATGCCTTTAAGTGATGTCACAAACTGTGCCTGGGGTGTATTCAATATACACCCCACGTTATGTAATGCTGTAAAATGTCTGTGTGTGTTACCATTAAACTGTTGGGGACCACAAATACGCTCTGTGTGTGGTGGAAGCCAAAAACAGAACACACACCACAGGCATCTACAGCTTTTTAAATTGAAGTCAGCATGGTTCAGTGTGTCCATTTCACGTGTACAGTATGCATGAAAAGGAGATTTACATTTTGAGGCCAAATTGTTTAACAGTGTGCAGGTGCAAAAGCCTCCTGAATCAGAATACGTTTGTTTGTTTATTTGTTTTTGTCCAGATATGTTTTTACTGAATGAAAAGAGATGTTACATTTAAAGAGACCGTTCACCCAAAAATGAAAAATTGTCATCGTTTACTCACTCTCATGTTATTCAAAACCTGTATGACTGACTTTCTTTCGAAAAAAGGTTTATATTTAATATATATATATATATATATATATAAAATATACTGGCCACTCTTATACAGCTTATTCATCATGAAAGTAAAGGGAACTGCGGTTGTAAAGCTTCGAAATGACAAAAAAGCAGCGTAAAACGACCATATCCGTACAAGATATTCCAAGCCTTGGTCATTAGACACACAAGAACCAATGTCATTGGGCACCAGTGGCATCAAATGACATCATTGTACAGTACCATCTATGTTGTTCTTACAGTATGAATTTTGTAGTCAATTTCAAGAACTTCACCTGAGATAAAGATTAACAGTAAATAATGATTTGTAGCATGTTCCTTGTACTGTTTGACTTTGGAAGACTTGGGGTTGCATAGACCACTTTTATGAACCTTTTATTTTTTTTCTTTTGTCATTTATAGACCTTGACATCCCTAGTCCCAACATAGGCTCATTGGAAAAAAACTTGCCTCTATATTTCTGCAAAACTCAAAATTGTATACCTATATACAAATTCCCTGCAATGAACACTAGTGGCTATAAAACACTGATAACATTTATTCCTTTTCACAGAAATTATAAAAAGAGGCAGATTTTCGATTAATAATGATGTATTTTCACATGATTCCTTGGCCAATACTACGTTATGACCTCAAAACCCTTTTATCACAGTGTATGATTTGTAAACTAATATATTGTGATGTTTGCATCACATAACCACCTCCTTACTAACACAGTAAACTTGCTCGGTAGCACACCTAGTACAGTGTTCCGCTTGTATAAGCAAGCTATAGAATGGTTGCTTAAGCAAATGCATTTTTATCTCAGCTTAGCTTTTGTTAACACTACCTGTTAGGCTTCAGGTTGAGTTTTAGTGTAGGTTGTATGTTACTTTAGCATTAACTTTTTAGCGCTGATTACCAGACATTTCATTACCGAACTGCAGAGATACGTACAACAACTAACGTAATGAATCACTGCCAGATTCATATTTGTCTGTTTCCACTCACTAGATGGTTTACTTTGAAAGTGCCGCAAAACATGCAAAAACAACACAAGATCATACTGCAGAAATGTCACCACTGGCTTGTTTTTCCCAATGAGCCTGGGTTGCCCAGTCCCCATTTACTTAGAAAAGAGTAGCCAGGATGTTTTTGCAGTAGATTTTCTCTATAGAAAAACTAAGTCATGCTGGAATAAAACAACATGAGGATAAGTACACAATGACACAATTTTTATTTTTGGCTGAACTGTCCTTTTTAGTAATGTCTTTCTGCCGTTAGACTAGTTTGCCTTCTGACGTCCTTTTTTTTATATCGCCCCTGCAAAACACATCATTTTTTGCTTTTAGCCTTTTACTCCTCGTGGTATTTAAGTCAAAATGAAATCTCGGGCAGAGCAGTATCCTGCGGTGAAGCTCTGTAATCGGTGTCTAATCCATCCCTAGTGGCAGCATCCGTCACTGACATCTTTGCTCTTGAGCTAAGGGAGGCAGTTTCCTAGAGGAATTGCAACAATCATGGGTGCAATGGTCCATTTAGTAGCTTTACAAGACGGTCACCTTTATAGCCGAAGTGATGTCCGTCCGTGTGTAACATGTGGTTCAGCTTCTTCACCGAGGCATTGATAGACAGGTACATGCAGTGAAACTGCTAATCTCAAGGGGCTCTGATAGCTGAGCCTCGAGCTGCCAAAAGCCCTCTGAGCCCTCTCAGTCTTCAATGAAGTGGAACAGGACGTGTGTGTGAACATGCGTATCTGTCCGTGTGATGGGCTATTGGTGTGTCAAAGGGGCTAAAGTGAGGTTAGGGGGTGCAGTTTTTAATGATAGATACACTCAGTAAAACTGACAGGAAATTATGAGTAGATGAGACCTTCCCATTTTCTGTCACCCGCATGAGCACCACGACTCAACGTGTCCAAGCATGCAGAGAAACTGACAGGTTATGTCTTCAAACAACAGGACATTCTGTTGAGGAACAGTAAAGGAGACTGGGGCTAGTTGTCCCACTTTTTACTCTACTGAAGATTTCTTAGTATAGCTTTATATTTCACTGTCAATTTCTGTATAAACAAAAATGTTTTAGTTTTGGCTTTTTTTGAAGTTTGAAGTTTTTTAGTTTAATTAATTATTTATTGTTTGTTTGTAATTTTGTTGTGTGCTTTTTGACATTTTTAAATATTACTATTAATGTTTAATCTTTTTTATTTCAGTTTTAGTAATTATTTATTCATTAACTTTGTTAATTCATTTTGAACAAAACCTTGCTATTTTTTTATTTATTCATTCATTTTTTTAGCTCAAGCTAGGTTTTCATCTAATATTTATATTTAAATTTTTAATAGAATTAATAGAAATTATTAAGTTTTATTACCTTCAATTGATACTCAACAGCTAGTAAAAATCTTATGATAGTGGAATTTATTTTAAAATTATTTTACAGTAGATATTTCAAACCATCACACAAAGTCACTGTTTAAATAGAAAACACGCAATTGGACCTGTGTAATTGGACCTTTGACTCAAAATCTTGAGATATAGTGCTTCTGACAACTTCCTTGCGTGACAACAAGCCCCCCGGTCTCCTCTAGGCCTATTTTTTTTTTTCCTTTAGAGATGCTTTCAAAGACAGACAATGACTAATCAAACTATGTTCTCAGACAGGAAACAATATCACAATGACACTGATGAGGCTGTGCTACAGTTAATTGGGAAGCTAATTACTGGTAAAGACAACAATGTTCGCCATTAAATTTATGCAGTAAGCAGGATTTCAAACCAAACATGTCATTGCAATAACCCACTTGTTAGTGTTAACATGCTAACAGTAAGTGTAACTAAGGGGAACATTACAAAACATAGCATTTTATGCTAACAATTAACCTGCCCCGAGGCGACACCAACAATTAACACAAGCTAATGGGATACTAGTTAGCAACATGCATTAGCACATTATGGAGGCCAAGAAGGTTTATTGTAGGACTAAAACAACACAACTGTGTTTACTAGAAAATTCATAAAAAGGTAAAGAGATGTATTAGCATATGCATGATTTGTTGTTGATGGAAATTTACGAATGGGCAGAGTAATTAGCAAACTCCTCAGGAGGTGGAAATATGTTTAGCATTACAGATAATGGAGGAATCAAGGCTTCAGAATTTTATTTATATACATATTCCATTCATTTTAACATTCATTTTAACATTAATTTAAGCTTTTGTGAGGAACCAAATATGTAACAATTTTATAGATTAAATTTATTTATTTTTTTCTGAGCCCACTTTTTGTGTTTTTTTGCACTTCAAGATTAATTTCTTTCTCATTACACTGCCAAATGTGTCAAGAGTCATTCTGCATCAGTTCTCATGATTTCTGCCCTTTCTTTCCTTTTGAAAAGCTGTGAAAAACACCCGGGAGTCTTTGACCTGTGGCTAAGTGAAGTGCAGCAGGTTTCAGTGTATTCATGAGGTTTGTATAGAAGGACCTGTGAGACGTCTCCCGCTGGTTTCTGCTTGCCTTGGTGGACTCACTGTGGAGCTCAGTTTGTTTGTCTAGCGCATTAATAGTCCGAGGGCCAGCTTTGGGAATCAGCTCTATCAGAAGTCGTAATGCATTTTTAATGGGCACCACTGTATTCTGTGGGCCCTGTCTGCTGGCCAGTAAAGCTGAATATAGACTAGCAAACAAACTCTATGAAATCAGAGAAAGAGAAATCTGTGGTGAGGTTTACCCGTAAAATGAACCACAAGCTCCTCAAATGCACACATACATGAGAGATCTATTTGTTAATTTTGGAGGGCTCTTATCCCTATAAACCCTATTAAACCCTATACATAATTTTGAGATGGAACAGTTGATTTTGCATGTGTGTTTTTTGTTAAGTATCATATTTGATACATCAGGCTTTTATGGCTCATAAAGGAAAATATGAAGGTCATACTCAAGAATGAAAAAGCTTGGAGGCCTGAACTAAGCAAAAATATGCAATTTGATGCAGCTGATAATACTTATATGGTCCAAAAAATAAGATGAAATTCTGATAGCTTGTAATCAATTATATTTAAAGCAGACTACTTACATAAAATGCATTTAAACTTAAGTTGTTGCTCTATATCTCCCAATAATATGTCTTACTAAGATGATATTTAAACGGATAGTTCACCCAAAAATGAAAATTTGTCATCAATTACTCACCCTCATGTCATTCCAAACCTGTATGAGTTTCTTTTGTATGTTGAACATAAAAGAAGATATTTTGAAGAATGCTGGTAATCAAATAGGCAAATGTTTGGTTCTTCAAAATTCTTCAAAACATCTTCTTTTGTGTTCAGCATTCCTCAAAAGCCTAATGTTTCAAATTTGAAATTCACATGTTAATGATTTGTATCAAAATGATGTATGGATAATCATGTAAACCTAAGTTGCTTCAGTCCAGTAAATGTTCATCTTGAAAAGTGTAAAAAATTACAGTTATTTTTATGTTTACATTATAAAAACCAGTAAAGATTTCAAATAGACACGGGAACCATGGCGTCGTCGTTTTTAGAATTGTACTAATAAGCTTTTTACTTGCCAAAGAAGTTACAAAGAAGTCAATGACTGAAGGCATGTAGTAAACTGTGCGCAATAGTTTTTTCAGCATTTTTTAATCATGTTTATAATTTAGAGGCCTTAGAAATGTGTGTATCAAATGATACAGTAGGCTTTATGAGCCCTCCAAAAACTGGCCAATGAAAAAACATATACGATAATATAATGAATTATCTGTGATTTTTTTTTTTTTTTTTTAGAATGCACAGCTACTTTTGAATTGAAGAAGACTTCAGAACCAGATGGTGTAATTATGACATCAACCACCAGGGGTTAACTGGACCATGTTAACCAGACAAACCTTGGAAGAACAAGACCTGGTGGAAACAGAGATTTTGACCAGGACATGGAGGCTGAAGGTGAAGTTCATCTTCGAAAGCATTGCAACATAGCCTACTGGTAACTATTTTTTCAAATTGACAAATATTTGCTATTATTGCTAACTCCTGGCAACATGGCGCATGTATTAGAAAGCAGGCATCTTGGTGTTTACTGAGGACACACTCATTGAAAACTTTACGAGTTACGAGTTTCTGCCAGCCTCTCAATGTGAAGCTTTATTTGCATGCTCACACATTTTAGACATTAAAAAAACATTACAGAGCCACTTCCATTATTGACTGGATGATCATGTAATAAAGGCACTCAGCACAGATGTACGATGTTTACTTCGTAAGCACACAAATGCTCTCTCAAAGACTCTCTGGCTCTCCGTTTACTAACTTTGTCTTAGTAAAACTTGGCATGTCTGACCAAGAGACTTGTCAAGCACGCACATAAAAATAATGCAAGTAGAAAGCAGAGTGTTCGCACAGTCCAACCATCACTCGAGTAGTGGCAAAAAAGCATAATTTCATGCTGAACTGAATTGATTTTACACATGAAAAACAAACCCACACCAGCGAACACACAGTTTGCAAATGCACTGAAATGCGATACGCCCTTCAAATACACCAAAGGTAATTATTAAAGGTCAGATTATGCATAAAAACATAAAACCTGAACGTCTCAAGCCGACACGGTCGGTTTGCTCAGCACGCACATGCATTCACACACTCAAATAAAGCACGTCATTTCGGTTTCTAGACATTTCACCAGTCATTAGTCACTGTTCTGACCCTGCAATTTTATACAGTCAGTGGCATAGGATGAGTTTTGTGTACGTGTGTGCGAGCACGTTGGTCTCTACACTGGCCCATGTTTGTGTTGGATGAATCCAGTCACGTTGGCCTCATTGGATTTCTCAGAGCTGGTCAATAGAATCTCTCTCTTTCTCTCCTCAATGTGCCTCTGTATTTCGTCCCAACAGACACTGGATATGTTGCACCATTATGACACACACTATTCACTAATTTTGGCACCCATTTATCGAGCCTCATTAAGCTTTCCTATGATAAATTGTGTTAAATTAACAAGCTGGCTATACACTTCACTAGCTTGCCCTTCTAAAACTGCCTTTGTCATTGTGTTCATCTCACACATATCTTTACCAAAAGAAACTCTTATAAATTTTAATACATTTAGAAATGCATCTCTGCCATGTGACTTTTTTATTCCGTCACAAAGCGTAAGAGATTTGTTTTTACCCACCCGCTAAAATCAGTAGACGACGGATAATCTATCATTCATTCTCTCGCGCACACGCACACTTTCTATCTCGGGCATGGCATGCTTCCAGCACTTATCAATAGCCCTCATTAAATCATGGTGGTGTCTGTCTGCCATGCCACATTACGGATGAGAAACAGATAGCTGGACTGACGTCCCACTCTTCTCGCCCCCGGAGGACAGCGCTACGCTTCCCCGTGCTGAAGAGAGACCAAAGTGTCAACTTTATTTACATTATGATGGTGTTGAGTGCATTAAAATAGCTTTCTTTTCTTTTCTTTTTTTTTCACAAACGTCATATAGTCGGAACACATAATAGAGGAGTGCAAAAATATAAATGTTTCATTGTGCTTCATCTTTTGAACTGATCGCAGCTAGTACTGTACAGTTCCACTCAAACAAAAGCTGAGCTTTGAGAAATCAACATGAATGTATGATCTTAGAAATACAGTAGGGCGCAGAAGTCTGAAACCGCACTGAAAAACTGAAAACGGAGTTTAAAAGCTAGAAAAGTTTTGGATTTTGTGTGAAACAATTAAAGTTTCCATAAAAAATGAAAAATTATTTCAGATTCTGCACTATTTCTAGGTTACTAATCAAATAAGCAAATTTGTGACACTGATTATGTGACTCTTTGTAGAGATGGTCAGATGTTCTTTCTTCTACTGGAACACAAATATGCTCTCAGGGTTGTCTTAAATTATGCTGGAGAACATGTGAGCTCGAGGAATTTATGCAGCTCGAGAACTCCTATCAATAAAGAATAAACAAAATACTAAGATATTGTTTCTACTTGTTATTCTAACAATATAATCTGTAATCATATAGTAGCTTTTTCACTAGTGGTCTCAGTTGTTTGGTCCCCACTTTAAGTCTTCGTTGGTTCTTTGCAACACCTTAATATTCAAGATCTTTTGTCTCATCAATGATAATATAAGGTTCTTAAAAAACTATATAAGGTTCTTGAGCTGGATTTAGCCTATCATTTTTTGAGGTTAAAAAAAAGATCTTGATGTTACATTATAGGTTCTTCAGATTGGAGTTTTGGTTTCTGAGTTCTTCAAAGCATAAACATACACATTAAACATAGTTTTCTAAAGAATAAACGTTCCACAGGTTTCATAGCAATGCCATAGAAGAACCATTCCCCAAAGAACATTTTAGTAAATAGTTCCTAAAAGAACCATTTTTTTCTTTCTCAGTGTCAAGAACGTTTCAATAATCTGCAGAACCTCCAACAAGCCAACAAGAAACAGCTCTTATGGTTCTTCATGGAACCATATGAATGTAAAAAAAATAAAAAACTTTATTTTTAAGAAAAAATTTATTTGTGGAACTCAAAATGGTTCTCCTCTGGTTGTACAGAGCTAGTCTGCAATTACAGACAAACAAACAGAGACTTTAGTCTAACTCTCCTACTTAGCAGATTTTTCTGCTCACATGTGTTTCCTCTACAGTTTCTGAAGAAATCTCAAACAGTGCTCCGATTTGCCAAAATGCAAAAGTCTACAATAAAAACTCAGATCAAAAGGTTTGATCTTTACAGTTCCATACATTTAATTAATTCTCATTTTTAAGTCTCTTCAGTAATTATAAGAAGCAAAATCTAATGCAAAGTTGATACTTAAATGAGACATCTCTGAGAATCTAATTAACAAGCGACCTCTAAGCAATGAAGTCATCCTCACACCCACTCACCTGGAGTTTGTCATGTCCGTCTGTCCTCCTTGACTTTTTTCCAGGCCCAATTTGGTGAAGATCCCAACCAACACCATGATGGCCACCACCCCACATATTATGTACACGATCATGTGAGTGCGGTCTCGATCCGGTTCCTCCTGGACGTCGGTCACCGGAGCCGCCGGCTTGCCTGTGTTGGCCCACACCGGCGTGTCGTAATTGGAACAAGACGTCTGGTCCAAACTGTGAACCTTGAACTGGCAGCAAAATCGGTAGTAGCAGGAGCCACAGCAGAACAGGTAGATTCCTGCATTACAGTTAAACGGAGGATCCCACTGGCCCATTACATCGTAGTAACCCCAACAGCGGCTCCCGGCTGACGGGGTTTCATCTGTGTCTGACCCCGGGGTCGCGAGTGTGACCTCCGGGGCACCAGAGGGAGCAGCCGTCCGATTTGTGGCTTGCTCACCTGTGCTGGCAGTGTTGGATTGTTGACCGTAAGAAACGTAGCTCAACAGTAAAACGGCAGTCAACACATTCAAAAACAGGTGTGAGGCAGCCATGATCCTCTTTGAGTAATCCCACAATGTGTATCCCAGAATGCAACAGCGCCACTGGAGACAATTAAACCAGCGGAGTTTAGTTAATGTGAACCAAGAAAGCAAGTTTGCTGAGCAAAGAGTTCTGTCTCCAAGTTTAGAGCAGGTTAAATGCTGACTTGTTGTCCGGCTCCTAAACAGCAAGCTGATACAGGGAAAGCAGCCCTCATCAGGGAACAAGATGGAGAGCTTTCCTCGCCACTTCAGCACACAATGTGCTCGCCGCTGTCATCACTACAGGGAGAGAGTGAGAGCGAGCAAGATTCCTCCCCTTTGGAGAGACTCCAGGTTCGAGGATCTAACCCTGAGACAAACTGTTTCGTGGCCCGAGAAAAACAAAACAAAAACAACACTTGGTAGAATTCCAATTCAGAAGCCTGAAGAAATGACACTGTTGGAATCAAGCCTTATTCGTGATCTTTGTCCCACTGAACATTGCGTGATGCCAGCGAGGAAGAGATGCCTCACACTACAGTTCGGAGGTATTCCACAAGTCATTCTCAGTGTTTTACACCGTTCTGTTCTCTCAAAGGAATATCTGTTGTTCTTTAGTCCTCCTGACGCTTTTGTTTTCACAATCAAGGTGTCTTCCTTCTGCTCAGTTCTGTCCCCTGTGACAAAACACCAAACATACTGTCATAAATGCCCATTTTCAATCTAAAAAAGATTATGATTAAAGATTCTGCTAAGATGTTCATGTGACAGTTATTGATAAGTAATAAAAGTATAATATGTCTGAATATATAAATGTAAACTATAACTATATATTTTTGGGTCAAAATATATTCCACGCATTGTCACCCAAATATTTTTGCTGACAGTTCTGAATACATAAATGTTAATTGGAATATATACTGTAGTTCTAAGTCTAAATATATAGATACATAAAATATAAATTATATATAATGATTCATGATTGTAATCATAACAGTAAAATAGAATATATAAAATATGATTATGACATTTATTAATAATTTCATTATTTTTACATAATTGTAATATATGTAACATGGACACTTTAATAATAAAAGGTTTTGTCATAAATACAATGTGTTGGACCTTTTAAAGATGCATGTGCTAATCTTAAGGTCTAGATCAGAATGAGCAACATTGCAGATTGTTTTTGTTTTTTTCACTTGATTGCTCTTTACTGGAAGCCAAAACATAACTCCTCTTAGCCCACTTCTTTTCAAATATCTCAAACTAACAGGTCTGATCTGATCTGCTGAACTCTATTCTGTGTGTGAACATGCAGCTGTTTCTCAAATTGGGCACTTTTGATCAGATATTCTCTCTCGTTCACACACGCTTTCTGCTTCTCTCTCGCAGACCCCACAGGAAAGGGAAATCACAAATGAGATCTCTCGAACATCTCCATTCTTTCTTCTAGACCACAGTCTCCAGTTAAAATGGGTGCTTCTCTTGAGGAAAGGTTCAACAGAGATCTCAACATTGCCTCAAACTATCCTCTGTTTTGACCAAGACACCAAAGTCTGCAATTTTAGTATGAACTCAAACTCATTCTAATCAAATTCTAAATGATCTGAGCTACGCTATCCACAATATTAGTTTAGCTTCTGTTTGTTTCTCCAAAGAAATTTCAGGAGAAACATCTGATACAAAGTTGCTACTCAAAGAAACCCAAGTGAGATATCTCCTGAGCAATAAAAAAGCAACCTCTGAGCAACATCAACACATTTTCCTCTGGTTCTGGCTTCTTTGGGGCCTCTTCTTCTCAGTTCTATCATTACTTCTCAGTTCTATCATCTATCATCTACCACACACTCACACACAAAGAGACAAAGAGGGTCTCAGAATTACAGCCCCTCAGTTTTTCACACACAATAACGCAGAAAGCTCACACACGCACACACACGAAAAGACAGAACAGCACACCTAATCCAGCTCCCAAAGCACCTATCTAAGCTCCCTCTCTGTCTGTCTTTCTCCATGTGGACGCGTGGTGCAGATGCACACGTCTCAGAATGCAACAGATCAGCTTCCTACAATGGAGGAAATGCTTCTGAAGCGTAGAATCTGAATCCATTGGCTTACCCATACGCTGTTTATGAAAACAGGCATACTGTATATTGATATATGTATAGGATTGTTATAGATATATCTCTATATGTATGTGTTTTCACTGGAGGCTCTGAAGAAGTTCTCCTCAGAAAAAGAAAAAGAAACAGTGACAGTGGATGACAGATGAGTGAGGAAGACCAACAGATGGCAGGTAATATTTATTCTCCTCAGTTTTTTCGTCCCAGTGCATTCCCATTTCTCCGTTCCCAGCCAGATTCCGTGTTCCAGGGATGGTGTGTTCCAGTGTGGAGTCAGGAACGAATGATAGTGGCTCACGCTCCCTCTCTCTCTCTCTCCCTCCCTCTCTCTCTCTCACTCTCTCACTCAGTTTGTCTCGTGAGCGAATGAGCATATCTCGTTTGCTGACTCGCCCCCCCTCCCTCCCTTTTTCTCTCTGTCATTGACACCTACTCCCTCCTTTGTCCCATGTTTTGTTCTCACTGTTCAAAAATATTCCTGTCATTTCCCTCTGTTTCTGCCTCCACTTTGCCATATGTTTTCCTGCTCTCACTGTCTCCACAACCTGCTATCATTTTTTTGTGTGTCAATTATCTATTGCGTTTTTCTCTTTCTATCTTTGAAAACAAAATCTTGTGGTTCAACAGATGACTGCAGCAGTGTTTACTGAGACAGCAGGTCACAGATCTCTGTGTGTGTGTGTGTGTGTGTGTGTGTGTGTGTGTGTGTGTGTGTGTGTGTGTGTGTGGCGCGTGCTGACTCGCCCCCCCTCCCTCCCTTTTTCTCTCTGTCATTGACACCTACTCCCTCCTTTGTCCCATGTTTTGTTCTCACTGTTCAAAAATATTCCTGTCATTTCCCTCTGTTTCTGCCTCCACTTTGCCATATGTTTTCCTGCTCTCACTGTCTCCACAACCTGCTATCATTTTTTTGTGTGTCAATTATCTATTGCGTTTTTCTCTTTCTATCTTTGAAAACAAAATCTTGTGGTTCAACAGATGACTGCAGCAGTGTTTACTGAGACAGCAGGTCACAGATCTCTGTGTGTGTGTGTGTGTGTGTGTGTGTGTGTGTGTGTGTGGCACATGTACTTTTAGGGTTTGGCTGAGATGATGGGCAGGAAGCAGCAGGGGATTAACGGAACGGAGGGATCATGGAGAGGAAGGAACGACGGAAGAGTGAATCCAGAAATATGGACTGAGGAGAGAGTGAATTGATAGATCTTATCTTGGAAAAGCAAAAAAATTTGGGTGAATCTCAGCCAAATATAGAATATTTGTTGAATGTAGAAGATTGTAGAAAATTTCATACCCCAAAAGAACCAAAAAAACGTTGGTAGACGTTTGCAATTAGCAATTTAGAATATATATGTATTTACATGTTTGAACTCAAACTCAAGTCTGTAGTTGCTGTACAGTAGTTTGTGAAATTTATATATATATTTTTTTTTTTTACTTTTTTATTTATATAAGATAAATAAGTTTTGAGTACCATAGATATATCAATATATTTTTGCATTGTGACAATTTTCATGATAACTAAATGCATTCCTCCCAATATTCATTATAATGTAAAATACAATACTAATACATCCTTACTAAAACTAAATACAATACATCATTGTTTTTAAATTTCTTTACCTTTTTTTCTACACAGAATAAAGCACGGATAACAGACCCATTTGCCACAAATTCCGCAATTAAAATTCTGCAATATTATCGTCATTTCAGTAAAATAAAATACCAAGCATTAACATATAATTGGAATAGAATAATACATAAATCACAACTACAAAAATTTTAATAAATAGTATAAATAAAATAAAAATAATATAAATAAAACAATTATTATATGAAATGTACCAAGAGCAACATATTTCCAATGAGCCTGAGCTGCTACTGACAGCTGGGGAGGTGGGGTTTAAATGTGCTTAACTGTCATGAAAATATTGTCACAATGCAACAAATCGTTAAGGCCATAACATTTTCCCAACAGCTTTCGTGAGATTCACCCACTGAGAGTTGGATAAAAAGCAGCAGAGAAAGAAAATAAAAGAGGTCAAGTAAAGAACAACAAGAACAGAGCAAGAAAGAGAGACTCATTTGCATATATGATAATGTTTTCGTTGAGTGTTTTGGTTGCCGGTGGCTCTGTGAGCTCTGATTGCTGTTAAATATTTCTGGCTCATTTAAACGGGCTGCTCTACAGCACTGATGTTTCAGAAAACAGGCCGCAGCCGACGGCAGAAAGGGATTTTGAAGCTGGGGGAAATTAGCTTTCTCTGGCCACAGGGACTCTCACACAATCCAGTTTACTGATTTTGATCACTTATATTTCCATATTTATGTTGTCACTTTTGCAGTGCATTCAAGATGTTCTCTCTGAACTGAACCCATGACCTTGGTCATTTCACCATTGATTCCCATGCATTTTTCTATTTCCTTCTCTTTCCATAGCATCTTTGTACTCAAAATCAGTCTCCGGGTCTTCTCTCTGGTTCTGTGTTTTTGAATTATTGCTCTGGCGCAGCAGCGGCTCTCTGCACCAAAGGGAAGGAACGGATGAGTCCAGAGGTCTTGTGGGAGAAATAAGGGGCAATGAGCGTTCAGGCCGGGGGAAACTTATCTTTAATCATGTCAGATACTCTCTCTCTCTCCGGCCTGATCATGCCATTCCTCTTCTAAATGGAGGCAAGTGGCCTTGGATAATCCCATGTACTCATTTGCTTTGTGTTTATCTGTCTGTTTGGTTCATCTCAGCCAGGCTCTGAATTCTGTAGGTCCAAGCAAGAGGTTTTACTGACATTTAGTATAAAAGAAACTATGTACTTTTTTATTCGAAATTAACACAATTTAAACAAGCAATTACATCATATAAACATCTTTCAAACTGTGTTTTGCCTTACCCTATGGTAAGCCTATAATAATTATTTATATTTTCGAGCTGTCGGGACATATTTCCACAGAATCTGCATACTTTCATCATTCATAGATGCGTGTTTACATCATATCCATAAATAAAGGAAAGATGGGCAGGTTACTATATGCAGTGGAAGTAGATTGAAGCCACAAAACTGAACCTCGAACCAAAAAGCAAAAAGGAAAAGCAATTGTAATGTTACCCGTAATAAAACCTGAATCAACATAGTTTGCTCATCTCATTTGCATTGACTAGTTTCATAAAACAATGTTTATGTTGGTAACAATGCTAGCCTATAAACCAGTTACTACTTTGGTCTGTTTGTCTATAAATATTCTTGCCAAGTTATCATTTCCACCTGATAAGCTAAGTGTCTAATGAGTAACGTTACCAAACCTTTGTAATTTTATATTAAATCAACTGATTTGAAGTCAAAACATCAGTGGCATAATGAGCTAACTACCTACCTGTATGACATTTTTCGTTGTTGTTATGGTTAGGTTTTGATGTTTTGATGTTGTTATGGTTAGGTTTTGATGTCTTTAGTGACATTTGCACTGATAAAGTTTATCTGGAACCATGGACACAGCTGCGCACTTCTAGCCATGAGATTAATGTGCGCAGAATAGCAGAGCCGAAGCACGACTCACGTAAATGCCTAAACAATATTCCTCCGCAAGTAACGTGTAGATTTATGCTTCAACCACTAGAGGGCTAAGTGTAAACTTTTTTCTTTCAGAAAACATACAATGCCATTTAACATTGAAGAAGTTTGTGTGTGTGTGTGTGTGTGTGTGTGTGTGTGTGTG
>NW_015544145.1:310790-310970 GCF_001515605.1 Sinocyclocheilus anshuiensis
TAATACTCATCCAATCAGAGTCAACTTTTATTGACTCACTCTCATATATTTCCTAATCTTATATTGTGACCCAACAACACCTACACATCTTTTCACCTCCACCAAGTCAATCCCCTTTTTCTTTCCCTTCTATCTTTCCACTCTTCCCCTCTCTGTCGTTCTCTCTCTCACACTCTGTTT
>NW_015544145.1:311075-311318 GCF_001515605.1 Sinocyclocheilus anshuiensis
TACAAGAATAAAAGAAGACAGGTGGAAAATGGTGCAAACAGAGAGAAAAGCTGATGATTTCAGTGTGATATTTAAACAGAAAAGATGTCAGCAAAGCAGAAATATGTCTGTAGCTCAGTGGTTTACATGCAATTTAAACACACAAAGGGGATGCAAAATATTCAAATTCTGACCAATACGGACACATGAAAAATTATTTTATGTTATGGTTAGTATTTTATATATATTTTAAAGAGATCTATC
>NW_015544145.1:311469-317464 GCF_001515605.1 Sinocyclocheilus anshuiensis
TATATATTTAAAGAGATACGCTAGTATATAAATATAATAATTCTGGCATCATTTCATTGATATATCATCTATCCCTTTTAGTTCGTACTAGATGATGGCAAAAAGTACTCTAAATCTTTTTTAATAGGCAGAAACAGCAATATATTTAATATCAGGCAATATAACAAATTTATTTAAAAAAAAAGGTTAATGAATTTAAAAAAGAATAATAATAAATATGTGAGCTGATAACTGGTGCTGAAATATTTTGTGCATCCTTAATGCAGACACAGATATTCAGTAATTATTATATATACTTTTTATTATTTTAAAGTACTCTATATGATTATGTGACCTCATTACACATATTTAATAAGCTAAATGAAGACATACTGTAGACTACTGTTGTTTTCATATGAGGATAATCATAATGACTAACACAAACCCAAATCTCAAAACACCTTTTACAGTTTTAGAATGATTTAAAAAAAACATTATGTTCTTTCTTCATTAATCATTACACCTTTGTGGACATGACCGGATGTTTTTTAGGGAAAATTTTGTTGGAGTTATGGGGAAAACATACACACGCAGTGTCCTACACTCGTAAATGTGGCGGAGTCACTCTATACCACATACTGATTTGTTCCACAGGTCCAGATCATGTTGCCCTTCCATTTACAGTATGTCTGAGAAAAGGATGACCTAGATTCAGTCTATGGTTTATGATGTGTATATGTTATGTATTTGCATTAGCCATGTGTTGGTGCAGGCAGTTGAAAGCCCAGTTCATTCAGATTAGTTCAACATGAATTCAAAGTTAACACTTTTTACATTCATAAATGCATATTTTAGTCATATTGTGAATGATTTTCGAAAAAAAAAAAGGGTATGTATTTTTTGACTAAACTTTCAACTTTTGCTCTTCCAATGAAATGGCTTTACAGATGACATCATTAAGACCTCTTGTTTTTAGCCCCTCCCCTCATTCATTTCGGTACAGAAAAGTGTTGGGGAAAGTTACTTTTAAAAGTAATGCATTACAATATTGCGTTACTCCATAAAAAAGTAACTAATTACGTTACTTTTTATGGAAAGTAATGCGTTACGTTACTTTTACGTTACTTTTTAAATCTGGACAGGGCTTGCTTGTTTGCTTTTAAAATAAAAAAGTTCTATTTTTGGCAAATATAACACAAATATATACACTTCAGCAATAAAAAAAGACACACAAATGTTTGTCGAGAGTAATTTGTGCTTATTAGTATGGTTGAACTGGATCATCAAAGGTCAGAAGCAAAGACATTGGTTAATAGAATGGGATTAAATACATAAAGGATATTTGTGTTGTTTAACATTTAATTATTGCAGGTTTGCGTCATATTCCGAGTTGCATTATTTTCATTCATTTTGAAGAATACTGAATCTGTGTTTTTGTGAGTGAGATGAATTAATGCATATTCATATTTATTTTAGAACTACAGTAATATCTTCTGATTTCTCTCAACATGGGGACAGAAGAGCTGTCAATCAATAAATTATAAAAAAAGTAACTTGCGTTACTTATTTGAAAAAGTAACTCCGATATTCTCTTGTAAATTAAAAAGTAATGCGTTACTTTACTAGTTACTTGAAAAAGTAATCTGATTACGTAACTCGCGTTACTTGTAATGTGTTACCCCCAACATTGGTACAGAACACTCACTTTTACAATCCAATCAATGTCTGATGCATAAAATCAAGCCCCATCCTATTTTTTTTCTCATTGATCCTTGGAAAAATATTATTGCAAAGCTTAAAAAAGACTATCTAACTCTTTAAATGAATCAGGGAAGCTGTATGTGTCTGTCCACTTGTTGTCCTTGGCAGCTTTACATATTTCAGACCTTCCCCATCATGCATAATTTCTGCATCCATTTCCTTTTTCTTCTCCATCAGGAAAACTCTTTTCGGTGTGTTTGTTTTGATTTGTGTTCATGCGTGTGTGTGTGTGTTTCTGTGACATATAATCCCTCATGTTTGTTTTTCCCAGATATGTCTGTTCGGCTCCCCTGGCAGAGAGTAAGTGTGTGAGATGGATGGATAGATGGAGAGACTGAGAGAAAGAGGGTGGAAAATGTCTCTGTAATCAAACTCCTCCCCCTCTCTCTCTCTCTCTCTCCTCCGAACGAGCTCATCTCTCTCTCCTGATCCCTCCATTTCCATCAGCTTAATTCCCCAATCACTTTATACCTCTATTTCTCATCACTCTTTCTTTCTAGCCTGATGTACTCTTCCTATTTTTCTCTCACTCACTTCTACTGTCTTTTCTCACCTTCATCATCTGATAAACAGAGACGAACGAACTTTTATGGACACTTTCTGCTCTGTGGCTCTTTGATCAGCCTGTTAATTTATTAAGATCATTAAAATATTTATCTAAGACAGACTTATTTATTATTAAAATAGCAAATTTAGCTTTTTAAAAGCCAGTAAGGCAGCCAGAAATATGTGTAATTCTTCAAGTAGACTCATGTTTTTAACAAGCTCTGAATCAATGGGATTGTGTTTTCATGGTAGAAGATGTTATAGGCTGAATAACTTGTATTTGGGGTTAAAGAGAGACATAAAGCTGTTTCTAAATTCACATAACAACGTACCTATTTTACGAGGTTGTGATTTTGTATGAATTTGTATGAAGTGAATCATACGAATACATGCGATTTTTGAAAAAAAATTTAAGCATGAAGGCCCACCGCTAAACAAAACCATCCATCACTGGGTCATACAAATTTGCTAACAATTCGCCAAAATGTAAAATAGTAACAAAATTGCCATGAGATTTTGTTGGCTGTTTCCATATCTGTAAGCCCAAGCATTGCTTTGTATTTAACTTGTATTTTAATTACTACAATTTTGAAACGAAACCACACATTTGTCAGGTGGTTTAGGTGCTTTGCTGCTGCAGCTGATTGTTTTTGTATGCATTAATGTTCAAACTCCACAAGGTAATAAGTTACATTGTGCAGTTTGAGAGTAATTTGAGGTTAGAAAACAAAAACAGCCAAAAACTTCTATTCCACTACGTTTTCATCTCGTTTTTCCCTGTTCTTTCCCTGGCCCGCAGGATTGAATTTTTGTCCTTTGAAGGAGAAGGGAAGTCACAGTTGTGTTCGAGGCATTTCACTCTTGAACGTCTCCAAAATCGGAGGCACTGACATGGGGCTGAAGCTCTGTCCTTAAAGTCAACTTTGAATCAAAACGGACCTTTATACTAATTTACTTTTATAATTAATAACGTACTTTATTTACCTACCTAATCTACTTTTTTAATGAGCACACAACTAAGCTCTATTACTCATTACACATGTAAGGAGGATGTTTACACAGACATCTTAAAGGCGCAGCCTCAAATAACAGTCAGTTTAATTGTAAAGGTCAGAAAGAGAGAGAGAGAACTATAACTGGATTTGACACTTAAAACCTTGCCACCTATTCTCATCAAAGCTGCATTTATTTAATGTTAAAACAGTAATATTGTGAAATATTAGAATTTAAAATAACTTTTCTATTTTAATATATTTAAGGGGAGACACTGCAGGCAACCTATCAAGTTTGAGATTTTGGGCTTTTTGGTTTTTCATAAAGTGTTTTTGCAGACTAGTGGAAAGAAAACATCCAAAAGACACTGTTAAGTGTTTCTTTTATAGCACTTTATCTATTTGTGTCAATAGATTTCAATTACAATACATATTTTTAAAGGCCGTTTTCTCAAAATGAGTTTTTTCTCCTACACTGAGCCATAAATCTCCACTTCAGTAGCACTTACACACACCAAACTTTACATTTTTATTCCTGTCTATATTCTGAAGATTTTTTACAGAGGGATTTGTTCATATATAATTTGCTTGAACATTTTATTCCCCCAAAAATCGTGAAAATATAGTGTTTTCTATCCGTTCTACGCATTTTCTGAATTATGGAGTGACAAAAATGAGATACCCAAAATAAAAACGTTTGACTCTAATATGTCCAAAAAATTAAATGTTGAAAACTTTTTTTTTTAATGTAAAAAAATGAAAGATTTTTGAAACTGACATCATCCAGTGTTTAGATTTTTATACTAGAAATGTATGCAAATTAGCGCATATTTCATTAAATAATCACTCATTTGCATATTTAAACCTAACATTTTAGAAAACTTGTAATACAAAAAATGTTTGCAATTATCAATGTAATCAATCAGCTGGATAAGTAAGGCGATAACTATTAGTTATTTTTTATTCCCTGTTCACCTGCAGTGTCTCGCCTTAAAATATAATAATAAAAATTCATTTTCACCATCATTACTCCAGTCTTTATTGTCACTTGATCTTTCGGAAATCACTTTAATATGCTGATTTGCAGAAATATATCTATTATTATCAGTGTTGAAATCAGTTGTGCTGCTTCACATTTGATTTTTGGATGAATGAAAAGTTCAGACGAACATGATTTGGAATAGGAATCTTTTGTAACATTATAAATGTCTTCACTGTCACTTTTGTTCAATTTAATGCACCCTTGCTGAATAAAATATTAATTTCTTTAAACAAAAAACTTGCTGACCCAAACCTTTGAACACTAGTATATTTGACCCCTTTAACTCACAGCAGAACTGAAAAATTCACAGGAGGTGAATCCTCATCCTTGAGATCCGCTCACACTCACGAATTAAATTACAGCTCACATTTCAGACGTCACAGAGGTAGAGGAGTTAGAGAGGAAGGGGAAAAGGAGGTCTTAACTCATAGTGAGAGAGATTTCCATGTCAGCAGGAAGTATCAAATCCTTTATGATATTCCTTCTTCCTAATAGCTGGAATAGCAACAACCAATGAGACAGTGACCCAGAAACATGAAGACAAGAAGAAAAACATCTTACGGCGCTGTAGCGTGGCTATAAAAGACGACATTGCTCTTGATTTACAAGAGATAATAATTCAGTACTGCACACACACAAATACACCAAAAAAGCCATTTATTTTATCACATTTGTGCATGAAGACAGCACATTTCAGTATACTAATATTTATAACACTTTTTTTATTTTGGGCACAGACTTGTTAAACTAGGTTGAATATCCGGAGTGTTTGTCAGGCTCTGAGAGGTACCTATTTCCTGTCTTTGGTTTCCAAAACAAGGTTTACTTCTTGCTTGCGGTTGTCACTGGTTCACGGAGAGAGATTGACCCATTCCCATTTCATACAGGGGAGTAAATAGCAGTAAATGTCAGATAGAGGCCATTTACTTGTGAAGCAAAGCATCTTGGGAAAAGAGGCTGGAAATGGCTGTCAGAGGCTGTTTAAGTCTGTCTTATTTAGAAATTATGAGCTCTATTTTAGTGCCTAGATTACCTGGAGATCAGGGAGACGGCAGAAGGGAGAGAGTGAGAGAGAGCGAGAACATTTGGAGGGCGACTGATTAAGTCATATTTACACACTTTAAAAAAAGGAATAAATTTGTAGCACCTTCTTTCTGCCATGTTTTGGGTGTCAACAGCTGTTGCAGATATAATGACGCGCAGCTGGAACGCAGCTGCACAGAGTAAATGCCCTCCAACGATGAAAATAAATGTTAAACAGGAAGGAAGCTGAATTATATGCATTATTTGACAGAAGAAAGAAAAGAGAAACATTGACACGGTCAGTGTTGACTAAATTAAACATGAAAATCCAAGGGTTGAGATATGGAAACAAAGCACTTAAAAAAGTGTTGTCATAATCTGGATATGACAAATATTACAGCAATATTTTCCTGTGAAATAATGCATGTTGTGATTTAAATAGTTTTTCGTGTAAATAATATTATTTTGATTGACGCGTGTGTGCGTGTGTGTGTGTGTGTGTGTGTGTGTGTTGTGAAAGTGCACCATTAAGATCAGTTTCATGCTGAAGAGCTACTAAAATGTCCAATTTATGGCAAAGTGTTATGTACATATATTTAATTATACAGTGGGTACGGAAAGTATTCAGACCCCCTTCAATTTTTCACTCTTT
>NW_015544145.1:317691-319314 GCF_001515605.1 Sinocyclocheilus anshuiensis
CAACAACTCTGTGACTGTTCTTGAATTGCCCAGCCAGAGCCCTGACTTAAACCCAATTTAGCATCTCTGGAGAGACCTAAAAATGGCTGTCCACCAACGTTTACCATCCAACCTGACAGAACTGGAGAGGATCTGCAAGGAGGAATGGCAGAGGATCCCCAAATCCAGGTGTGAAAAACTTGTTGCATCTTTCCCAAAAAGACTCATGGCTGTATTAGATCAAAAGGGTGCTTCTACTAAATACTGAGCAAAGGGTCTGAATACTTAGGACCATGTGATATTTCAGTTTTTCTTTTTTAATAAATCTGCAAAAATGTCAACGATTCTGTGTTTTTCTGTCAATATGGGGTGCTGTGTGTACATTAATGAGGAAAAAAAATTAACTTAAATGATTTTAGCAAATGGCTGCAATATAACAAAGAGTGAAAATTTGAAGGGGGTCTGAATACTTTCTGTACCCACTGTATATGTTCAGTTACATTTAAGCTAATTTTAATGTTACTTAAATTGTACTTTTGAGCCCATTACCATCACAGCCAAGCTATTTAATATTGTAGGCTTGTCTAATATAATCTAATATAAATTTGTTATGGTTTTTATCATTGTCAGATTGTTTCTCATCCATTTTAAACATATTTGGTAACACTTTACAGTAAGATTTCATTAGTTAACAGCGGTCAGCTGATAATAACATTACAATAATCCACAAGTAATCCATAATTAAGGCGTTTTAAATTTGAACCATCACTCCTGGCCCAAATACAATCCATAATCCATGATAACACTTCTTGCGGTGAAAAAGTCCACTCCTTGTTGTCCTCTCACATCAAAAATTTTGTTTTCACTTGTAAACAGTACTTGATCTGTGCATATTTCTCTCCTGATTCAGACAAAACAACGTTTTCACTGGAGGAAGCATTAATATGGATTACAGACTTATATTTTAGCCTGACACAACGGTTTGAATATAAAAACGTCTTAATGATGGATTTATTTCTTACAAGCACACAGCTTTTTGTTTCACAATGCATTCATTGATTGACAGGAAGGGTGTGGATTACTGAGCCCGGTCTCATGAAAATGCATAAAAATAGTACGCCAAATAAAAACGAAAACTCGTGGTATTGATACGCAAAAATGGACTTTGGCGTGCATATGATACGTATGTGTTTGGCGTGCATATAATATGCAGTTTTCGCGTGCATATGATACGAAATTTGTTGGCGTGCATATGATACGCAGTTTTCGGGTACATATGATACGCATCTACCCCACAACCCTAAACCTATCCATCGCGTAGCATATACACGCCAAAGTCCATTTTTGCGTATCAATACCACGAGTTTTCGTTTTTATTTGGCATACTATTTATACGCACTTTCATGAGATCGGTTTGGATTACTTGTGTGTTATTTTGATGTTTTTATCAGCGGTTTGGACTCTCATTCTGACGGCACCCATTCACTGCAGAGATTCCTTTGGTTAGCAAGTGATTTAATGCTAAATTTCTGCCAAATCCGATCTGATGAAGAAACAAACTCATCTACATCTTGGATAGCCTGAAGATGAATAAATGTTACAGATTTTTTTTTTTTTTTTTTTTTTTTTTTTTTGGGTACTATT
>NW_015544145.1:319400-321253 GCF_001515605.1 Sinocyclocheilus anshuiensis
AATAGTACCCAAAAAAAAAAAAAAAAAAAAAAAAAAAAAATCTGTAACATTTATTCATCTTCAGGCTATCCAAGATGTAGATGAGTTTGTTTCTTCATCAGATCGGATTTGGCAGAAATTTAGCATTAAATCACTTGCTAACCAAAGGAATCTCTGCAGTGAATGGGTGCCGTCAGAATGAGAGTCCAAACAGCTGATAAAAACATTACAATCATCTACATGACTCCAGTCCATCAATTAACATCTTGTGAAACAAAAAGCTGTATGTTTGTAAGAAACAAAGTCATCTACATCTTGGATGGCCTGGGTGTACATTTTCATTTTTTTTTTTTTTCATTTTTGGGGGAACTATTCTTTTAAGATTAATAAATGGTTTGGTTTTGTTCTTTGTTACACTGTTAATTTATGTAGTTGACTAATGTTAACAAATTAACAAAGACATTATTGTAAAGTGTTACAGCGTAATTATTAAAAACATAATTTTTGCGCTGACAAAGAAGCAACTAAATAAGCTTATTCACTACGGCTGACCAGCGCAGCAGTCAAAAATTGAAAACAGAACCTGAAATGCAATCAGCAATGTGTCTTTAAAATGAATTGCAGGGTTAACACAAGTTGACAGGTTGACATAACAAGAGTGCTATGAAGCAGGCCTACATCACTTTACATTCATGAAGGTGCTCATCCCACATGATTCCACGGCCGTCGCTTTGTTGTAGTGAGAGCTCAACAGCATCGAGCATCTGTCTTTGCTCTTGCTCCCCATTAATCAAGGCAATCAATTCATCAATTAAGTACATCACCATAGTTACCAGAGGCCCCTGGGGGCCACAACAACCTTGCTTGATCCCCTTAGTGCTGTTTAACAATATAGAGTAACAAAATCTCCAAACAAACTATAGAAATCATTGAACCCGCTTTGTAGCTAAATCAATCACAGAGCTCTTAAACATCTGCCTCTGCTTGACAGCAGTAATATAACAGTGAGCATCACGGATATGTTTGTTGCTGTCATAATTTCTGGGACAGTCCGCCAACTATTCTGATTCACACAGTGTTCAAGAATGTAAATGTCAGTTTAACAATGAAAGAACAAACAAAATTAAACTAAGTGAATACAACAGCAGAATATTTAAGATAGAGGGATTAAACATTTAAAGGGGTCATATGATGCGATTTCAAGTTTTCCTTTCTCTTTGGAGTGTTACAAACTCTTGGTGCATAAAGAAGATCTGTAAAGTTGCAAAGACTAAAGTCTCAAATCCAAAGAGATATTCTTTATAAAAGTTCAGAGTCAGCCACACCTACCTAAAACGGCTCGTTCTAACACGCCCCCACATATCTACCTCACTATGTGGGAAGATTTGCATAACGCCGCCCAAATGTTCACGCAAAGAAAGAAGGCGTGGTTTCAGGAACCGCAGTTAGTGTTGAAGCAGCATGTCAGGGAGACGCTGTGTGTTTCAGTGCGAAAGCAAAAGCACTTTATTTGGCCTTCCGAAAGTAGATGCATTTAGGAATCTTTAAGATTACTTACAACAGAACAGCAATGCATTTTATGGACGACCGTTTCGTGAACCTAGGAGAGGAGGTAATTCTGATTTAGCTATGACAAGCTGGTGCTTCTGAATCAGCTACTGTTTTGTTATTAGTTTGAGTATTTGCTATTGACTGTTCAAATGCGGAGTTTTGCGCATCATGTGTGTGTATGTGTGTGTGAGTGAGAGAGAGAGAGAGAGAGAGAGAGAGCGCGCGCGAGATAGAGAGAGCGCGAGCGAGCGAGAGAGAGAGAGAGCGCGAGAGAGAGTGAGAGAGAGCGCGAGAGAGCGCGAGAGAGAGAGAGAGAGAGAGAG
>NW_015544145.1:321332-328194 GCF_001515605.1 Sinocyclocheilus anshuiensis
TTTTTTGAACATTAAAGCATGTCAACATATTCTGTTACACCAAATACACAAAATAATGATCTTTAACAAAGCATCATATGACCCCTGTAAGAAAGGAGACTTTTCGGATCTTTATTAACTCATTGACTCATTCAAAATAATCAGTTCAAATTAGTCATTTGTTCACAAATCGATTGTTGCTCGAAGAAAGAAGCACTGGGGCGTGCGCTGTGAAGACCTCACAAGGTGATATCTTAAGCTATTCATATTTGCTCACACAAACTAGTCCTGACTGTCACCAATATCGACAATGTTGTTAAATTACTATTACATTTTTGTGACCATTTTAATCACTGTAATATTCAATATTAGACAGAGAATTGGTTTCCTTTGCTCATGCCATCTACTGCATTGGTTTGTGACAAGGAAAAAGTGCTGCCCAGAAGGCGAGAGGAGCCCCAAAGACTCAGTTTATTGCCAGCACTTCTCTCCCCAAGCCTTGCAAGGGTCCCTCAGAGTCGCAACAGATGTTTCACCACCACCACAGCTCTCAAGGTGAAGAATGTCGTCATCTAGGTAAGCAGATGCTTAGTATTAGTGCGGCTGCAACTTATGCGTTAATCTCTAGAAGGTGGCAGGTGGCCCATACAGGCCATAAGGTCTTTTTCTTCACTGTGGGCGTGAAGTGACCTTGCCAGTATCCCAGCATGAGATCCAAGGTAGAAGTGAACTATGCTTTGGAATATGCAAGCTATCAAACTGTTAGACCTCACTGAGCCTCTGATATGCTTTCTAGTAGTGGAGGGTTTAGCAGTATCTCAAAGCTGGACCAGTCTCACAGGAACCCAATTCCTTTACAATCCCAATGTCATTTTCCTCCAGTTATTGCATCTGACATCCCTATGCATTTAGACAATGGACATTAACCCCTGATAAAAGCACCCATTTGGAGTGGTGAATTCTGGGCCAGGGCTTGAGGGACTGTATGTACTATGCATCCCAAAGTCCAGTCCTTGAGAGGGTTATTTTAGTTAACCAAAACTAAAACATAAATAAATAAATACATACGTACATACATACATACATACATACATGCATACATACATAAAATAAACCCCCTCCCCCACACACACTTGAAATAAGTTAACTGAAATAAAATAAAAGTTGTATTATTATTATTAATGTTTTATTTCAGCTAGTTCCTGAATAATTTCTCATTTTCGTTTAGTTTATCTTGAATTACCAAAAATACGTAAAACTAAATAAACGAATACAAATAAATAAAAATCTATAACTATATTATATGAATATATATAATATATTATATATTATGTAAAGACCATATAATTTTTTACATATAGACTATATAAAAACATATAAAATAAACTCATAAAAATGGGGGGAAAAACAGACAACAAAATTATTATAAAATTAAAGTGAAAACAGAAAATATAAGGATTAAATCTAAATCAAAATATAAACAAAACTTACCAAGAAACTAAGATAACACTGCTTTTTGAACGGTACGAAAAATTCAATATGCATTTATAAAGCTAATTTTTTTTTTGATAGACCGCTTTATAATCCCCTTTTTGTGGATAAATGCAAGCAAGTTGCAATTGTTCTATTTTTAGTTGAATTGCATAATAAGATGGGATAGGAGAATATGTTTGAGCATATTTTAGTAGTGCACTAGATTTCATGCTAATCCTTGCTTTTCGCATCCATGCACTACTAGGAGATGACCTCCACATTATCTTGCTATATCTTTTCTATACTTGACATGCTGCTGGCAAAGAGTCCGTTCGCTATGGTGATGCATGCAAGACCTCATTCTACACAAACTGTAGCAAGAAAAATAACAGGTAAAATAGAGGAATACTGAACCTAGAGGATTTTTACTAAGTGTGCATGCTAACTGTGGGTGATCTGGTACTTGTCTAGGTGGTTCTTCCCGAGCAGAAAAGTGCTTCTTTCTGATCAGTAAGCAGAAGGAGGTAGGACGATGCTGTTCATTTGCTTCTTGTTACAACTGGAGAGTCATGTAAGTGTCGCCAGAGTCATTGCTCAGCTTATTGAGATGCCAACCACCTTTTGTATCATCCACTGATAATTAAAGATGAGGTCTAGGTGTTTTCATTTATACTGCACCACTCTCAACATCAGTTTTGTTGCTGTAACCCAAGATGATCCTGAAATATACATAGATGGTTTATCCTTTATGTGTAAATATTTAGTATAACCATTTCTATGATGTACTGTTAAATTAAAATATTGAATTTTTCTTCATCAGAAGTACTTTACTTAGACCTTAGATGACATATAAAGGCAAACATGCATAATACAGGAAATTATATAACATCACTATGATGAAGAGAGCAAATTTGA
Organism: Sinocyclocheilus anshuiensis; assembly: GCF_001515605.1. Lineage (NCBI taxonomy): Eukaryota > Metazoa > Chordata > Actinopteri > Cypriniformes > Cyprinidae > Sinocyclocheilus > Sinocyclocheilus anshuiensis. The sequence goes on from NW_015544145.1 coordinate 323,700, forward strand.
AGGCTTTTTTGGTTGAATTGTCCCGCTGACAGAAAATCCCAGGAAAAAAGCAGAACAACGACACAGGAGAAAGGGAAGGAGGGAAGGAAAGATAGGAACCCAAGGTGACTTATTTGTTTAATTAGCTGAGCCAAATTAATTAGTAACAGAAGCTTGAATTAATTATGGTTGAAAAGCGGCAAAGAGACTGACAGTCAAGGTAACGTCCCCAAAGATTTATTGTTTCGGCTTCTGTTAATATGCAATTAGACAGTCTCTCTCTCTCTCTCTCTCTCTCTCTCTCTCTCTCTCTTATTATCAGTTCATAATTATTATAACATAAATAACATTGCTCCCAAAATACAGCTTTTATTTCCTTTCTACTGCTTGTGTCGTGCTGTGTGTGTTTCCTCTGGATCTGTTCTTTCTGATTGGGCTCTGTAATTTGCGGCCTTTTATTTGTTTTAGTGCCTGCTGTTATTTGTTTTAGTGCCAGTTTTTATTTGAAGTTACTTCACTTTACTGGTGGAGTATGAGGATTTGTGAGTATATGAGTTTTCCACAATAGATGGTTTTGTCCTCTTTTTAACTAGCTTAACCAGCAAGGTCAACCTTACTGTTAAGTCAACCTTTCTATATTTAACCTTAAAAAATTACTTGAGAATGCAAGTTCAATTCAGTTCCTTAATGTGAGATAGCAAACAGGACGCAGAACTGCAATTTAAATATTTTTATAATATAAAATAGAATGGAAATATTGATTTAATTATTTAAATTTAATTTTTAAAAATTCTTAAATATTTAAAAATATATAATTAAAATTAACTACAAATATATGTAACTTTCTAGTATTTTTTTTTTTAATTAGAAGATAGAACTTTGTGAAGACAAACTTGAATGTTGGATTGACAAATTCGTGTTTAAAAGTTTTGAGAAATATATTTTTTTTTAATTTGGACTTTTTTTAGTTTAGGGCTTTCAGAGAGATGGATGGATGGATGGATGTTTAAAAAGCAACCAAATGTTTTTGGTTTATATATTTAATCGTATTTAAGAAATTCTCTTTTTATCTGAACACTTCATTTACCAGAATGCATAACCAGTGTTGAATGTCTTTGAATTGCAATTATGGTAATTCCTTTTCTTGTCATTCCAATTCAGTTTTCTTTGGAGCATATCCAGTGTAATTCAGTTTTAACTTAATATTTAAAAATGAACCAATTCTTCAGTTCTGAACTTTGCCCACCCTGGTGTGTTAGTTTGATCTAAATCACAGATTTTCTGTCTTAAATCCAATACAATGCAATGATAAATAGAGACAGTAGTGTACATATATAATTAAAATGGACAGAAAAATCCATATATTGTGGTTGATGAACCGGTTCAAGAGCAGCCTGATGGAAACTTACATTGTCCCAGATGACAACAAATCTGTGGGTCATGCATCTGATCCGCTGGCAGGAGAAGGTCATGTAGTGCGTATATAGGCAGATAACATATAAGCAGTGTTTGGGCGTCATCTCATGGGTAAATTTAACCTCACCTATAATAAAAAAAATATTTACAGTGCACCGCTAGTTAGAAGATTAGCTGAAACGGATAAAAATACAGCACGAACAGAAAAACACCTAAAGCAGTCAATCAGGTGTAGCACTTTACACTAGATGACAGTAATGCATCTGTGTAGTGCTGATAGGACACAGTCATAGTATAGCATAGCATGCTTGCACTGCAAATCCTAGTGCACTTCTTTGATTTTCTCTAAGATTTACAGATTAGCTCCTTTATAGCTGCTTTAGGTGTGCTTGTGCTATAGGACACAGACTATACTTGCTAACATTTGAGGTTTGTAAATATTACTTTCAATTAATTAAAAAAATGTATAGAATTAACTACATGATATGACTCGTATTTCTGGAAATATCAGCCCTCAAAATAAACATAATTCAATACCATAACATTATTGTGGCTGATGAGTGAATCTTTGGGGAGATATTACAAAAAGTAGCTTTAGAAGTCAAAATATTGTTTGCATTATTAACTGCTTTATTTTTAATCATGTTTTCATATAATTAATTGCACCAATTTAACATGTTACATTGGCAGCCCAAGTAAATATGTTATGCCAAATGATTTTGGATTTGTTTCAGATGAACACTGCATCAACGCGATTACGTTCACAATGGCTGTTTCCTGTTCAGTGTGAAAAGCGTGTGTTTTCAACCATAAAACGGCATCAAGCAGCTCTGCAAAAGATCTGTTTTTGGAAGAGAAACTATTAGGCTTCACTGAGGTTGCTCTAAGTTTCAACTCATCTCAGTGGGAATTGCAGAGACCTTATCACAGCCTGAGGAATGGCAACACGTCTTTAATGTTGTATTAGGATTTCAATGTTTTATTTCACAAGAAAGATGTGCTTCAAGATACTTTCACAGGCGTATTTAAAAATGTCAGTCATGGCGAAGGTTTTATTTACAAGACTAAATATTTAGATCAGATCATTTAAATCAAAGGCTAAGATGTGTTAGATTCAGATAGTGGATGAGAGGAAGATAAAGTCATGTCTATTTTAGGAACATTAGGAATTTTTGCATTGTAACATTATTTATGCCAATTAAGCACGTTCCACCACAAATTCTCATTACTGTAATGCATACTGCTTTTTTTGTAATTCCCACAAGTATGTGTGTGTGTGTGTGTGTGTGTGTGTGTGTGTGTGTGAGAGTGTGAGTGTGCATTACATTATTAATTAGTGGGTAAATATGCTTAATTGTCATTTAAAAATAATGTCACAATGCAAAATGTATTAATGGTCCTTAAAGGGATAGTTCCCCCCAAAAATGAAAATGCTGTCATTAATTACTCACCCTCATGTCGTTCCAATCTCGTAAAACCTTTGTTCATCTTCAGAACACAAATGAAGATATTTTGGATGAAATCCGAGAGCTTTCTGTCCCTGCATAGACAGCAGCACATGTTCAAGGCACAGAAAGGTAGTATGAACATCTGTAAAATAGTCCATGTGGCATCAGTGGTTCAACCAATTTTATAAGGCTAAGAGAATACTTTTTGTGAACAAAGATAATGAAAATAATGATTTTATTCAACTATTTATTCTCTTCCGTGTCAGTCATTTCACCAAAATTATCTTAATTTGTGTTTTGAAGATGAACAAAGGTCTTACATGTTTGGAACAACATGAGGGTAAATAAGTAATTACAAACTTTTCATTTTTGAGTGAACTATCCATGTAATATTGGCTCCATTTTCCTTTTGCAAAATGCAATTTCTTTGTTTTGATTTTGAGATTAATTACGATTAGTGAATATTAGTGTGGGTAAATCATTTTATTTTGCACTGCAAAAACTCATTTTCATAACTACACACTCTCATACAAGTGTTAACATACGAAAAAATTACTGTTTTGCTTTTTGTTTTAACTAACAATATACATTTGCAAACAGGCATAATTGTATTGACATGATCAAACCTTCGATTAGGAATAACTCTACTTTTACTCTGTGAATTGCTTTATGGATAATTCTTTATTCCTGTGGCTAGCTGTATCCTACCACTACATTGGAGCAGTGGTTTGCAACAGTTTCACAGCCTCATAAATTCTATTACACAGCATGTCATAAGCGATACACAGTCGGCTCCTACAGAGGCACAGTTTTTATCTGCAGGCAGGTGTGTTAGCCAGTGTTAATGTGCTCAAAGCTCACTTTCCTTAAAGCATTCACGCCGGCGGTTCTGAAAACATCAGTGATTGAACCTCAGGAAAGGTCATACACAACCGAGAACAAGGACAACTGAGATGCAACTGAGATGCAGCTATATTTCAGAAACTGAATCTGAGCATATTGTCTTAATTTCAGAATTTATAAGATAAAACCTTGAATTACCATGGATTTATTCAGGTCAGCTGTGTTAGACTGTAACCTACAGTATCTCACAGAAGTGAGTACACCCCTCACATTTTTGTAAATATTTTATTATATCTTTTCATGTGACAACACTGAAGAAATGACACTTTGCTACAATGTAAAGTAGTGAGTATACAGCTTGTATACAAGTGTAGAGCTTGTATAACAGTGTAAATTTGCTGTCCCCTCAAAATAACTCAACACACAGCCATTAATGTCTAAACCGCTGGCCACAAAAGTGAGTACACCCCTAAGTGAAAATGTCCAAATTGGGCCCAATTAGCCATTTTCTCTCCCCGGTGTCATGTGACTCATTAGTGTTACAAGGTCTCAGGTGTGAATGGGGAGCAGGTGTGTTAAATTTGGTGTTATCGCTCTCACTTTCGCATACTGGTCACTGGAAGTTCAACATGGCACCTCATAGCAAAGAACTCTCTGAGGATCTGAAAAAAAGAATTGTTGCTCTACATAAAGATGGCGTAGGCTATAAGAAGATTACAGAGACCCTGAAACTAAGCTGCAGCACGGTGGCCAAGACCATACAGCGGTTTAACAGGACAGGTTCCACTCAGAACAGGCCTCGCCATGGT
>NW_015544145.1:328513-338381 GCF_001515605.1 Sinocyclocheilus anshuiensis
TACTGAGGTTGAAGGGGTGGGGGGTCAGCCTGTCAGTGCTCAGACCATACGCTGCACACTGCATCAAACTGGTCGTCCCAGAAGGAAGCCTCTTCTAAAGATGATGCACAAGAAAGCCCGCAAACAGTTTGCTGAAGACAAGCAGACTAAGGACATGGATTACTGGAACCATGTCCTGTGGTCTGATGAGACCAAGCTAAACTTATTTGGTGCAGATGGTGTCAAGCGTGTGTGGCGGCAACGAGGAGTACAAAGACAAACTCTGGAATAGCCTTCCTGATAACGTCCGGGGTTCAGACACACTCTCTCTGTTTAAATCTAGATTAAAGACACATCTCTTTGGCCAAGCATTCAAATAATGCATCATATTTACAAAAATGTGAGGGGTGTACTCACTTCTGTGAGATACTGTATATACTAAAGATTTTTTGCCGATCCCTTCGTTTTCTCTTTCTGCTGCTTACCACTAGGTGGCTCCGCCCACAGTGAAAATGTATTGGTCTAAAATTATAATCCACATATGTTCTGACTGGTTGCTGTTGCATTGCATTTTGCTTGCCCTGTGAACAGACAAATTATTTCAAGCTAGAAAAGAGTGTCTGATGTTTTGTGTGCTGTTTGAGCCCCACTTGTCTGTCTGGATCAGGCTGGATCTGTCTGCAGGAATCTCGGCAAAAGCAAGCAGAGGAGCAAACACCCCACATTTGAGATTCAGTTTCTCCATGATCTCTTTAGTGTCCATTCAGATCCTGTTATTTTCTCTTCTAGCTCCTTGTGTCCTGCCTACACACGCACAAACGCACACCTCAGCCTGCTCACAGTCTCTCTTTCTCTTTCTCACTTTTGGCCTGCTGAATGTGTAGTTTGAGATTAAGTTTGACGTTTGAAGAAAGAATCCAAGTCTGAACCAGAAAACCCGCTATACTGCTAGTATTTTGAAGGCTTCAGAAAGAGCTCAGACACAAAGACCACATGAAAGCCATTATTGCTCTCAAACAATGAGAACAATGAACAACATCATTGTTTGTCTATCTATCTATCTATCTATCTATCTATCTTTCTATCATCCATCCATCCATCTATCTATCACTCAGAATACCCTAGCGACCTAGAATATACTACACTGTGACTTTAAAAAGTAAGTGTTTATGCTATCTTAAAATTTTAAGTTTAGTCAGCTTCACATTTCAAGTTGATTAAATGTAACATTTTAAGGCCGAACAGACACTTTTTTTACAGTTTCTCAATTGCATTGGCTCAGTCCTCGAATAAGTTTTTTTTTCTCTCAAAACAATAAGTTCAGATGTCTGAACAACTAGTTTCTTGACAACGTCAGATTTAAATTTTTTATTGATTTAAGCAAATTGCGTGTGTTTTGGCACGTGCGCAAATGAGTAAGTGCAGTTGTCTAAAATTTGCACAATAACAAATTGCACATGGCTTGTTGATCAAAACTGATAAGTTGATTCTCACTGAAACTGTCAAACTCTCCACAACTTCGAAACATTATTTCATCATGTGAGCCATCACTTGCAAAATGATACACTCAATTATCAAAATCTGTCAGATGTGTATATATTCCATAAATATCTGATATGGGATGGTTGTAATGTCGTGGCAAATGGCTTGCCATTAGGGTTGCAAAGGGGTGGAAAATTTATGGTAAACTTCCAAAATCTTTGGAAACTTTGGGGGGGACAAATTTTACATTTTCAGAAACTTTTAGAAAGTTTCCAGAAATGTTCTACCCCTTTGCAACCGTACTTGCCATTGTAATGAAACAGGAATCACAATTTTGCAAGTCAATCAAGTTTGGAAGCTTGCATATGGAGTTTGCCCAGCACAATTACTAACATTTTTGAAGGAGGAACGTCACAACTCTAAACAGCAGCAGGTACAGCAATACTGTATAAATACATGCATATTTGAGCAGTACATGTAGAAATGTGTTTCATGTAAACTGAACATTCACAGTTGCTTGTTGTGGAAGAGCAATAGGACGAAGAATGTGTGGTGGTGTTGGTGTAAGGGAAAGACAATAAAGTGTGTAAAAAATTAATAAGCAATGGTGAATTTTCAGTTTGCATGTAACATATTTCTACAAAAATAAGTGTACTGTATAAATATAAATGTTCATTTTCTTTTTGTGTGCTACAATATTGGCTTTTACCAATGCATTTTACCTATGTTGAAATCTGTATCTAAAATGCTCAGTGTGATACACACAAAACCGACATTTTGAATAGTACAGAAAGCCTTTCAACAAAAAATTAGAAAACAACAAATTGCATATAACAAATCAGAAATTAAATTGCATATAACAAATATGAAATTAACTACATTAAATTTGCATATATCATGAAATGAAACTGAAAAGCATAAATCTAGGCTACCCGCTAACGTTTTCAAAGCACAATGCAAAACTGTGACATTTCATTTAGTTGACGCTCTACAGTCGGCAGCGCTAAACCCGGAAGCGCATATACTTACTTGCCGGCAATCCGCCAAAATAAAAGCTTGCTGATTTTAAGTTTGAAAATGAAAAATGAAAATAATTCAAATTAAAAATAATAATTAAGGTTCAAATTAAAATAATAATAAAAATAATAAAAAATATTAGCATTTTATTTTAAAGTTTACTATAAAATAATTGTATTTGTATTTAATACTCCCTTTTTATTTTAAAATAAAATAGTATTATCACACTTATTATTTAGTTTAATATTTTATATTAAAAAAAACTAATAAAGTGCAATAATATTATCACTATTATAAAAAAAATTTTTATAGTTATATTTGATGGGTCACACCATGTGAAGTGTGAGGACCAAACCAAATCTCCAGGTTCTCATAGGAGAACCAGGCTGAAAAACGTATGTGCACCCCTGCATATAACAAATATTTCCATGGTGAAAAAATATCTAAGCATTTTGACCAGTGTGGCTCAAATTATGACAAAAGCACTTTTTATTTTGGTGGCATTGGCCAAGTCATTGACACAATAACTAGGTTTTGAGGCATGAATTAAATTTTTTGGGTATTTTGCAGACATGCAATAGAGTTTTGATGTTCCAGCAAACAGTTATGACAGTTGAACAGACTGTTTAGAGAATGTTAAGACGTTTCGAAAATTGTGCCAAAGCGATCGAGAAAAACAGTAAGTTGAAATAACATTTTTTTACAGTAGTGTAGCAATCACATATAGCAATCTGTTAGCAAACACTCAGCACACTGTAAGATCACTGTACAAGTTTTGCAGAGGCGAAAGCCTCTCACATTAGAACATGTAAACATCCAGTACTGTCTGTGACTCTTTCTTGAGCGTTTGACTTCGTTTCCTTATTATTTCCTCCACATTTGTTATTCAGTGTTTTATGAGGCTTTACCAGAGGATGACGACCGATAAATATAATCGTGCGAAAGCCATTTCCTCTTTTGGAACCCACATCGCAAATTAAAAAGCAGTCAAACTCATTTTATTTCTTTGTCTAAGGGTCACTGTCTCCACCACTGGGCTGACCCAGATAAATTCGGGTGTGTGTATTAGCCATTATTTGACTGTGGACTCTCAGGCGATTGTCACAATAGTGCCACCACTTCCAAAGCTACTGACCCACATGACAAACACTGCGACTGCGACATGCTGGATTTCAATGAAAGTTTGACTGCAGCGTCTTCTGAAAATTCCCAAACTCTCCTGCTTATCAAACCCCAGAACTCAAAGGGCCTGGTTTACATCACCCACACTTACACACTGAACACACGTTCCTGACACATTAACAGCTTGTCTTGACAGACAAATTCAGTCTTTGCTTCATTATTTTAGCAACCTGCAGAATTCCGCATTTCTCAGCCCTTCTTCTCCGAGCCACACTCTCCTTCCTGCATATATCACTTGAGTCAACGTTGTTAATTCATTTTAGTTCACTGGTAATTAGAGAACAGGGAAATTTCACTTCTTAAAAATGCACACACACACATAACTCATCTGCAGGTATTCTTAACACTAACAGGAGCACAGCTATTTTCAGCTCATTCAGTTTCTGTCTGGCTGCTGTGGTAACAAACACACACAACACAGAAAGTAGGTGCTGGCACAGTCAGGTCCTGATAGAATACATTATTTTTTGTTAGACTGATAAACTAGGTGGAATTGCATCACTGTGTGTCTGTGTTTACTGCTGGCATGTCTGCTGTCAATGATGTTATCCAAACGAAAGTATTCAAGAGACCCAGTTAACAAGAATGGTTAAATTTTAAAACAACCAACCCTGATGCTGCTGATTAAAATTTACAGTAACACCAATGGAAGACAATGGGGCAGGTAAACAGCACCATATTGTGCACTACTATGCACAAGTTTTTACAAACTAAGGGGCGAGTCAAAATTATTTTCTGTGGTAATTAGCAGGATGGCGCACAAGCTGAATCTTAGCTTGTATTGAGCCCGGAACGTTCTTTTAATGTTGCTTCTTTGATATCCATCAGAGGCCTGCATGACTGGAGTGTTATAATCCTGCAGCGAGCCCTGTTTATGTTTGGGTTTTGAGTCTACATGCTGTGACGTCACCACCTCGCCTTATAAAGCCTGAGCCGGCTCCCCCGCCGTGACGGCCTATAACATCAAAGAATTCACTGAGGCAATGCGGCAGAGAGAATTTCTGGGGGATCCAGATACAGATTGTGTGTGTGTGTGTGTGTGTGAAGGGACTAGAGATGAAGTGATTGGGGAAATGTGCATATCAGCGAAGAAACGTCAGTTTGTCGTAGATTTGGAGGGAAAAGCAAAGGAGAAAACAGCAGAAAAGGCAGGGAGAATGATGCTGATTATGGATATGTCCCGAGGTTCAAAAGTTAAGTCTTCATGCGCACTGGCTCTGTGTTTCTTCACTATGGACACTTTTGACCTGTGGACACTCTGTAGAAACTCTTATTAGTGTATTTCATTTTCAACTAACAGTGTTCAACAATTTATACAAATCTACAGTATATACATGACTTCTGAAAATCATAAACTTTGCCACCACAGTCATTTCCAGCACATCTCAAGGGATACAGGTATACTGTGTTCAATGTTGCGTTCTTTTGGAAATAACATTTTAGGAATAAAATGTCTGACTCCTTCATCTTGCTATGGTTAATTTTATAGTTAACATCTTATGTATCCTAAATACACACATTAAATAATATTTTCACACTTTTTGCAGAATTACAGTGCAATAGATACCGTATTTTCCACCTGTCGCATTTGTCTATAAGTCACATTATATTATTATATTCAGAAATAATGTAATATGTCAGTAAATAAAATGAAGCGTTTACATTTTAATTCTCCTCATTCCACAATAAATCCATTAAATTTAATGGCATTCAGAAAAGGACTGAAAATTTTCATTCATTATAAAGAACATTCATTATAAATGCAAAGCCAAAAAAAAAATATTTAAAGCAAAACTGAAACTACTGGCTTGTGGGAAAAGCGCTATACAAATAAACTTGGGTTCATGTACTTCTCTCATTCCCCACAAATCCAAATGTGTATGTTTTGCACATGTTTTGTGTGCTTGCTGTTAATTGCATTATATAAGTTGCTTTGGAATAAGTAGCAGCAGTTTCAGATGATTAAAAAAAAACATGACTTGTATTCCAGAAAACACAGTATTCTGTAATATTTACCTTTAGATTTTCTTTACACCTTTAATCGCACACATGCTCTTAACTGACACCCTGTCTCTGAAGTACACTAACTTTAGAAATAACTTTCTCAGGGGCAAAATTGTTATTTGCTTTGGAAATGACATGCCATTTAAAAAAAATTGATATTTATGAAATAATTAATACATGCTTATACAATTGAAAAAGCAGCAATAAAGGCATTGAAGTATGTTATTTTTAAAACAATTCCTGGGACATGAAAGTGCCTAAAGCTGAGGAAACATCTTTAAGTATTTATATATTTAATTTAGTTTGATGTAAACAAAGTACTTATAATTCAAACTTGAGTGCAAGTTTCACCTGAAGGCTAGATAATTGTGCAGCTTGAGAATGCATGCATGCATGCATGTGTGTGCATGCTAAGTAAGGTGCAATCATGGAGATGCACAAATGTCATAGATAAACAGAGAGTGTGAGAGAGAAGTCATTCATCATTCTTTATGCCCTTTTTATTTCTACATACTATGAGAAGAGGAAAAAAAACAAAAGGATGGAAGGGGGAATGATCTTTAGAGATAACCATAGGCTTACCATATGTCACAATGGTCTATGAATCATACTTTCTGCAATATAGTCCATATTTCAAAGCTGTGCAGGCTGTATTGGATAAACGCACAAACATGTATGCTCTGACCTGCTTCCATGGTGTTTTTCTGAATTGTTGTCCAGATGCTGTGTGCTAGTAAAAGCCCAGCATTTCTCAGTCCAGTTACATCATGGGCATCCATGTGTTGGACTAAGTCTGTCCTGCCCTCAGGCAAAAACTGCTTAGAAGAGTCAATATTCACTGTCAATGTATGTCACTGTGATATCAGCCCTGATATTCTGAATCACTGTTTAAAGTCACATGGAATCAGCGACGTCAGTATTGAAGGTAACTTATGAGCAGCGCTTAAAATCTACTGTAGCTTCGGTCACTACGATAATACAATAATACAATTATACAATTTATTTTGCCTTCACAACCGCAATGGGAATATGTCACGGATAATGAATTCACTTCATATCCCCCTTGAACAAGCACTCACACACATTGGACATTGTGAGAGTGTGTCTAAACTACTTTGACACGCTAATATTTCTGGTAACCCAGTAGTTGATGTTTTATCAGTAAAGTCAATATAGCGCACACAGAGAGATTTGCCGTTGAATGCCATCTAAAACCATTTGAATATAACAGCTGCATCTGTATAGTGAAAAGAGTTTATATATTGATCTGCTCTTAGGTAGGAAAAACACTTTTCACGATGTATAAAATCAAAACTCACAGATGACAGAATTGCTTGTGTCCACTGTGATATTGGGTGACCAAAATAAAATATGTTATTTAGTGTAATATATTCTTATTATTAGTCAACTACTGAGTTGTTTTTTTAAGGCTGATTCTTAAGTCTGAGTCTTTTTATTAAGCCATTTTTTGTTCTGCTCTTCAACACCAAAACATATTTTGTGTGTAACAGGGTTAAATGCACTGGGGGTGGGGAACATTGGTGTTAAAAAATTCACTTTTTTTCCGAAAATTGCTAGTAAATTTTACAATTAATTACAAAGCAACATCAAGTAACACATTGACTCAAATGTGAATTTTTGAAGGAGAAAGAATGAAAAAGTTCATCCATTCTGCTGAAGAGTGGAACTTTTGTTTAGATGTAGAAATAGCAGTTAATATGCAAAGGCTGGTATACTGGCCAGTCTTCTGTGTCTTGCTCATTATATAAAGGTTAAAAGCATTAATGCATTATTCTTAATATGAAAGAAACTACTATCAAGTTACTCTGATACACCTAAATTGATCTCATTTACAATATGTGGAACCACTGTCCACATAAAAGTTTAAATCAAGTTAAACCAAAGTGTTAATATGAGTGTTATTATATCAGTAGTAAATCTTAGGGATACATGTTTATACTGTAAGTACAGCATGGGTTTGATTTAGCACATACAGTATGTGAGAACAAGCGCATGTGTATCATGTGCATACATTTGGTATACATGAGGACATTAAAGTAACATTGGTCGCAGTGTTCCTGCTGTTTCAGGCAAATGTACATGCAGTGCTTTCTACTAAAGTCACACATGCATAAGCAACCTCTGTCCTCCATGTGCGTATGTGTGTTTATATTGTTGGCATTGACTGAGGTGGGTCATGCCAATCTCAGGAGAAATCCATATGGCTCCTGCCCTGCAGTGATGCCCCTCGGGTCAATGTCACAAAAGTTTGTAAAAGACAAAGTAGTGAACGGAAGGACAAATGCAACTCAGCTTTCAGGGAAAATAAAAGCATGCTTATATTTCATCTAGAGCCTAATCTATTCTAGCACTTAAATTTTTTTCTGCTTAAAATGTACATTTTTTTATAAGTTAAAGCAATCTTTTTGTGTTGGGTCTACATTAACCTTTTTTGTTGCCAATAGATTTGTACGCATGCAGCTAACAAAAATATGTTCTAAAAATGTTTTGCTAACATTTCCGTTTAGTTATAAAAGTTATGAAAACGTATGTTTTCAAAACATTCAGCATGTCCAGTTTTTTAATAATGCAAACATTAAAGGGGTCATGAACTGCCTTTTTATTATTTTTACTGTTGTGAGGTCCACTTATAATGTTATCAAGATTTTTACATCAAAAAACATAATTTAAAAATAATAGGCTATTTTCTGTCCTGTTTTTAACCCCCCTCATGAGAACGCTCTCTTTGAATAGGCGTGGCAGATTGTAGACTTGGAAGTAAACGCCCACTGCTTACATCCTTTATAAATGGACGCCGTTGTGATTTAGGTTAAAAATGCATAAATAATCAGTGCACATCTGTAAGAACAGACAAAGCAATAGTGACCACTATTCAGTTACAATGAGTAACTGAAAACAGTTACTCACACTTGTGTTGCAACATTACTGTCAGATCCAATATAGTCAGCACAGCATCGTCTTTTAGTTTCAGTATTTCTGAAAATCCTGTGGCGAATTGTGCATTGTTTGTAAACAAATCCACAGTAAAAGGAAGTGAACAAAGGACCAAGTTCTTACTGATGCGGTCTGGATCTTCATTAAAAATCAAGTTCATCCAATCTTTCCTAATGTTTGGATCAGGAGGACGGCAAAACAAAGATTGTTTTTTTTTTCACAACTTGGTACTGCTTATTTACACTATGTGCGCAAATCGGTGGGCGGGGCTAAACAGGCCCCATGCACTAAATATGGGCTGATCTGCAGAGGCAGTGCTTATCCACACTATTACATCATAGAGTAGAAATTTAAGCTCTTTTTAGACTAACGACAAAGTTTGGTGTTCTGAAACTTACAAGATGTTTTTATCGTACAATGACCACTTATATGTCAAAAGATCAAGGGAATTTTGATTTCTCAGTTCATGACCCCTTTAAAGAACATTCCACTTTAATTTTTTGCAAACATTATAGGATATTCTGAAACAGGTAGTAACATTTTTAAAAAATGTTAGTTGAACATCCATCTAAAATGTTTCGGAAAGAAAACTTTCCATAAATATTTCCATAAAAACTTTCCATATAATGATTATTTTTGTGCTAACATTTTGAGAAAATTAGTAAAGTCCAGAAAACTCTGAACAAATGTTCTATCAACAACATTACTGGAAGACTGTTTGTTCCTAACTTTGAAATAACCTTGCCAGAACGTTTAAAAGTTCTGAGAGAGCTGAATAGCTCCCAGCATGCTTCGCATGGGAGAGTAAATGTCTTATAAATAAGTCTTATTTAAAGGGGTCATATGATGCGATTTCAAGTTTTCCTTTCTCTTTGGAGTGTTACAAGCTGATTGTGCATAGATAAGATCCCTGAAGTTGCAAAGACTAAAGTCTCAAAACTAAAGAGATATTCTTTATCAAAGTTAAGACTCTGCCACGCCCCCCTAAAACGGCTCGTTCTAACACGCCCCCACATATCTACCTCACTATGTGGAAATATTTGCATAATGCGGCCCAAATGTTCACGCAAAGAAAGAAGGCGTGGTTTCAGTAACCGCAGTTAGTGTTGAAGCAGCATGTCAGGGAGACGATGTGTGTTTCAGTGCGAAAGCAAAAGCACTTTATTTGGCCTTCCGAAAGTAGATGCATTTAGGAATCTTTAAGATTACTTACAACAGAACAGCAATGCATTTTATGAACGACCGTTTC
>NW_015544145.1:338868-343849 GCF_001515605.1 Sinocyclocheilus anshuiensis
GAAAAATAATGTGTTTTTTGAACATTAAAGCATGTCAACATATTCTGTTACACCAAATACACAAAATAATTATCTTTAAAAAAGCATCCTATGACCCCTTTAATGTGTTTGTGTTTCATTTTCAGTTATGATGGAGATTTTGTGGTTATCATCGAGCAGAAGAATGGAGCTTGAACTTAGATTGTGGGTGGCTGCATGAAAGTTATGGAGTTGTGTGGAGATATTCAAGCAAACGTATTATTCAGGTCATTAGCAAATCACTTTTCATTTGCTTATACCACACATTGTATTTAGCAAGAGAAAGGTTATGTTGTGCATGCCAATATGCTAGAGCTGTGCAAAAGCATCATAAACCTGAGTAGACCCTTTGCCACCAGTGGTCTCTACGATCAACTTAGCTTACAATGATGTTTTTATTTTTAGTGAAGAAAGTGCTTTTTATTTACAGCAGATAAAACAATTAATCAGCTGCTTTTAAAGTCAAGACAGTCATGGTCATTTTCAGTGAATAGCCTACTGAAAACTAATGTGCTTGTAGAATATCTCAGCTTTGTTCAGATTAGTGGCAAAGTTGTATCTGGTGTATCTGATTCAAATCTCTTTAGTTTTTTTGTAGTTGTAAAAGAAAAAAACAAAGTATGCTATGTTACCTAAGAACTGGAAAGAAAATGAAAAAAGAAATAGAGAGGCTGGAAGGGAAAATGAAACAATATATTGGAAAAGATGCTTGTTATGGTGTGTGAAAGTGTATGTCAGTGAGCTCCAGAATCTGACTTGTCATGAGAGATTGGCGTGAAGGACAGGAGATGAGAGAAATGGATGGAGAAATATTAGAAGCCAAAGTAGAAGAGACACGAGTACATGCACTCAAGCATGAGACTCTCGCTCTCGTTTCAGTTCATTCAGTTCGTTTATGACAGTGGCAGAAATACCATTCTCAGAAGTTCTCAGAAATACCATAAGCGACAGTCAGACATCAGATCTCCAGATAAAGCTGGAATTAAACTCTTGGAGAAGAACAGGAAGCTTAGTTCTGCTTCTGTCTGCGAGCCGACCCACTTAAGATGGGACCACACATACAAAGACAGTCAGAGCGAGCGTGAGACATCATGTCTGGATGTTATGATGAAACACCAAATGAGACTCTGGGAACGGCTGAGCGGTAGCTAAAACTGGGTCTGTGACATCATAATCGTCTCAAATTAAAGGAACAGTTCTATTTTGAAAAGTCACGCATTTGTTCACCCTCATGTCATTACAAACCTCTATGATTAGGATCTTTCTGCTGTCGCACACAAAATGAGATGCTTTAAACAATGTGAATGCTGCTCATTCCCATACAGCTGGTTGTCAAACTGACAAAAAAAAAAACTTAAAAGTGTTTTTATTCTTTTTGTACTGTAAGTCTTCTGAATAATGTAATGGTTTTGTAAGGAAAAGACTAAAATTCCCTTTTTACTTTGAAACAGGATTTACTTTGAAACCATTTTCACTCAGAAATAGCTAGTAAATTTCATAAATAATAGCAAAGAAAAAGCAACACGTTGAACTAAACATTACATTTTAAAGTAGAAAGACTGAAATAGTATTTTCTTGTAGAACTTATAATAATCCAATAAAACATTCATAAAGCATTTTTACTGTGTAGCTATCAAATCTCATTTGCAGGTTTCAAAGTTAGTCACAGGTTTAAAATAACACTCAGAAATTGCTAGTAAATGTCACAAGTAATTACACAGAAAATAACGCATTAATTTAACATGAAATTTTGAAGTAGAAAGACAGAAACTTTTAAATATATAGATTTTTACAGTGTAGCTCTAAAATCTATTTTGCATGTCAAAGAGTAAACCATGACAGAATTCTCATGTTTGGGTTAACTGTCCCTCAATGTAAAAATGACTTTTCAAACTTGTAAATAAAACAACAATTATTGGAGTATGTTTTAAAAGAAAATAGGCCTACTATTTCAAAATTTAACATATGATTCAGTCTTACTTGAGGTTTCTTTGTAAGTGTTTGTGAAATTTAATAGCTCTTCCTGATTGAAAATTGTTTCTATACCATTTTTTTCAGTGCTTTCAGAGGCGATGCCATGGGTGTTGTTTAGACACATAGGATGTTTGCTGGATGTGTTTCCTCTATTATAATACTTCACCATTGAAATTTCACCTAAATGACAAAGCATTTAACAGAACAGGACAGAGTACCAAGTGAATCCATCATAGGTCTCTCTGTGGGGATTTAGTTTGGGTTTAAACGGCTTATTTCTATTCTGAGATGTTCCCTCAGAACCTTTCTGGGTGATGTTTACATGTGCACCAAGACTTTGGGTTGTCAGATTGAGGGTCTGTCACAGTCATAACACAAAAAAACGCGCACACAGTCTTGTGAGCGCAAGTGTGCGAGAGGATTGGCGACGTCTCCGCAAAGGTCACACCTCCCGCAGTGACAGTGTTAGCTGGAGAGAGCCAACAAGAGAATGAGTCAGTGAATGAGTGTACTGAGGACTTCAGGGGGGAACACAGATGCACGCCCCTTCTGTAGTGATGCATCCAATCACAAAAGAAACAAATGGACATTGTCCTTAAGACTAGAATAATAAAGATGTCATTTGAGGAAGAAGCTTGTTTTGTCATCATTTCAAGGGTTTTCTAACTTGAAAAAAGACCCTCAAATGTGATGATCCCTTTTTTGAGGAAACCCAATATTGTTCCGTATACCGACTCATTTATTCTCTTGAGAAAGTGTCAGAATATGAAATATGTTGTTTGTACAATAAAATATTTATCTTTTAATATGACCACTCTAATGAAATCTAAAGCAAATCTTAAAATATTGTCTGGAAAATACATTTACATTTATTCATTTGGCAGATGCTTTTATCCAAATTGACTTACATTTGAGTAATAACAAGCGATTCATCATAAGATGGCAATAAACACAAGAAGTGCCAGTTATACAAGGTTTCAGTCATTGTTCAAAATAGTAAAAGCTAGGACAGGAAGGGATTAAGGGATAATGCGAGCATAGGAAAAAGTAAAAGCATACAGACTTTTTTTTAGGATTTTTTAGGAGAATGCAGTTAGATGCTCACAGAGTTTTCAGTTGTTTCTTGAAAATTGTGAGGGATCCGGCTGTTTGGATAGAGTTAGGCAGGTCATTCCACCAGCAAGGAACGGTGAAAGAAAACATCCTTGAAAATGTCCTCACTTACCGACCACAGGCTTTTGGACAGGATGTAGACGCATAGCAAGAGAGTGGAGGTAGGAGGGTGCTGTGCCCGTGGCTGTTATGTAGGCAAGCACCAAAGCCTTGAACTTAATGTGAGCCACGACTGGAAGCCAGTGCAGAGAGATGAGAAGTGGTGTGACATGGGCTCTCTTGGGCTCATTGAAAACAAGATGTGCTGCTGCATTCTGAATCATTTGCAGAGGTTTGATTCCAGTCAGAAGAGCATTGCAATAGTCCAACCTAGAAATGACAAGGGGCTGGACGAGAAGCTATGTTGCATGTTCTATCTAATGTTGTGTAGTGCAAACCAGTGTTAATTTCGTTGACGAATAATTTTCGTCAAAGACATTTTTTTCACCGACGACAACGAGATGATAATGAACTAAAACTCTTTTTTAATGACAAAAACTATGACGTAAATCTATTGATATTTTCGTCAATGAATAAAAACGAGACGAAAATGTTAGGGAGGGACGATTTGGGACGAGATTCATTCAGAACGAATCTGCTGCATGGTTCGGAAGTTAGATGTGTACATATGAACTGGCGGGACATAAGCTAATGGTGCGTTCAAGTCATGTCGGATAGATCGTATTTACGAGTTGAACGCACATGAATGCCACCACAAAGTCGTTATTATGAGTGGGAAACTCGAAATTTTCTTTAAGCCCCAAATTTCCGAGTTGGGGGCATGTCAATGAGAAACATGGCGGAATCGATGGATGCAACGTCTGTAGTTGACGTAAATTTTTGTTTAAATTGATAGTTTAGTTGTCCTATAAACTTAAATTGGTCATGTTCTTGAAGCTGAAATCCAAGTAAAAAAATGCAGACCCTGTTGTTAAGTACGAACGTCCCAGGAGGACTTGAACGCAGCATAACATACACTCGCATAATCAAAAATGTCAATATGTGGGAGTAAGAGAAGAGCAGACATATGGATAAATCTGACTACGCAAGAGAGAACTAATTTCGGTCCTGTTTTCTGAGCGCAGACACTGAAGCATACATACACTCAGCGCGCGAGTACTCTTTCGCGTCGCATGAATGGAGAATTATACAAAATGATGTTGAATTGTCCGTTTTGACGAGTATTCACGTAAACACAGTTGATTACGTCTTAAGTGAACATAAACAGTAGGGAGAATGTGTATCAGTACATTGCATCCATTGCAGCTGTGCATTCTGTTTTAAAGGGACAGCAGCCTAATTTAGAGTCATTGATGTTAATCAAGCAACCAAAGACAGAAAATCATGCACTTCTCTTGACTGAAAAACTTTAGTAGCCCTAAAGATTAATCTAAATTTATTTATAGAAATAAATATGTCTGTTAATAAATGCATTACACTGTAACTAAACCCATTTTTACTGTAGATTTAGTCAACTAAAATTGTATGATATTTAGTCGATTAAAACTAAAAAGATGACTAAAATATGACTAAAACTAAATGGCATTTTAGTCAAAAGACTATGACTAAAACTAAATCAAAATTTGCTGTCAAAATCAACACTGGTGCAAACCTGCATGATCGTGTTATTTTTGCAATATGATCTTTAAAGGGGTCATCGGATGCCCATTGTCCACAAGTTGATATGATTCTTTAGGGTCTTAATGAGAAGTCTATAACATACTTTGGTTAAAATTTCTCAATGGTAGTGTAAAACAACATCGTTTCCCTTTCATGGGAACTTCGAACTGCGTCCTCTAGGGGTCGCTATGGGGAACGCCTCGTCGTGACCCGTGTC
>NW_015544145.1:343945-344529 GCF_001515605.1 Sinocyclocheilus anshuiensis
TTGCCATGCTGCGGACGCAAGCTTCAGACGAAGAAGTGAATGATGTGTGCTCCCGGCGCCTATTTATACTATAGTCGCACCGGTAGTGACGTCATGGCTGTCGCCGGCCAACGAGTTGGTGTTTTTTCAATGTATGCTTCAGACACGGGTCACGACGAGGCGTTCCCCATAGCGACCACTAGAGGACGCAGTGTCTCGTTCCCTACTCAGGGAACCATGGTTACATAAGTAACCTGAGATGTTTTACCCTGTCAAAAACAGCTCTGTCTACAGCAAGCCGTTTTATTGCATATCGTTTTAAATGCAAATGAGCTCTTCTCATCCCACCCCTCCCTTCCGAGCCGCTCACTGAGAGAAGGTAAACTTTAGCCGCATTCATCGTGAAACTTGCTAACTAGCACATTATTAGTAACAGTGATTTGTAAAGATTCATTAAAAAACCTTATATTCACTTCTTCTGGAGGTGAAGCTGGATCACGAATGATTTGTGTGAACATAGACGCATTTAGGTAGAACGGGGGCGCATTCCCTTCAAAAACAAAAGTAATCCTCTGCGTCTTCAGCGGCTCAGATGTCGGGAGTAA
>NW_015544145.1:344589-349363 GCF_001515605.1 Sinocyclocheilus anshuiensis
GGATCGGCGCATTCCCTTCAAAAACGAAAGTAACGTTAATCCTCTGCATCTTCAGCGGCTCAGATGTCGGAAGTAAAAGACTACTGTTTTGTTCATTATTACATCCAACAACAAAACACTTCAATCACTTAGGAGACATTCTTGTCTACATCTGCTCCGACAGTGAAACAATGGACTGATGACAGCTCACTCAGGGCGGGTCTAAGGTAAGACACCAGTCCAGTCTGTGCTGAAACGCTACTGTCAATCAAACAATCGTGGGATCAGCTCGATTTGAGAAAGGGGAAATAATTTAACGAGATAAAGAAAAACACTGGGTGGATCTTTATCATTATAGGGTGGTTGTGTACACTCACTGCCAAGACACATTTCAGTTCAAACAACTTGTAAAAGTGCATGTTGCATCCGATGACCCCTTTAAAGGTCAGCTATCTTCAAGGATCACCCCAAGATTCCTGGTCGATGGGATTATCATTGATGAGCATAGCTGGATGGTAAACTGATGCTGTACTGATGGGGTGGCTGGAAAGATGAGAAGCTCCATCTGTGATCCGAGCAGGTACCGTTGGATCATCTGGTTTAAATGAGAGGTAGAGATGCGTGTCATCAGCATAGCAATGGTAGGAAAAACCATGTGCCTCTATGATGAGAAAAGGAGGGGTCCAAGAACTGATCCCTGAGGAACCCCAGTAACCAGTTGATGTGATTTGGATACCTCTCCTCCCCAAGAAAATCTGAAGCACCTACCTACTTGCCAGTGAAGTGCAGTTCCAGTAATGCCCAGAGATTAGAGGGTGGACAGAAGGATTTGATGTTTAAAGGGTCATGAAATCCACTGTTTCAGCACTGGTTAGTTCTCACCACAGTTTTAAAAAACGCTAAAAAAGTGGGCATGGTGCGCTGCGGAGTGGAGGGGGAAGGGGGGAGACGGACAACTTCAGTTTCAATCAGTTTCATTTCGCTCCCATCGAGTTAAAAACAAATAAATGCACAGCCATTTGCACTCTGCGGCGAAAACATATATATGAACGTGCCGTTGCACCTCTGATAACTTTTAAGGCTTATTCTGCGGCGTTTATATAAGCCTTTTGACGGGTTGTGTCAAGGAGCTGTAAAAACGGTTACACTCACTAAATGAATTAATCACATTTGTACCGAACTCTTACTACAAAGCAAAAACAAACGCTCTCCTTCGATCCATGAATGTTTCTCTCAGTTAATGTACACGATCTCACAGTCTGAAGCGTCTGTCATAGCAAATCAACACATGCTGTTGTGAATAATTAAGCGAAGCGTCTTCTCATAGGATAAGAACACGCAGTCTATGAATAATTTAATACACACCGACGCGTCATCGATGTACTATAGTCTTTTGCCACATCACAAATTGGCCAAATGTTAGTTCGATTTTAAACCCGGAAGATGAAAATAACGCAAAAAAAGCATAAAATTAACCAGTTTTCTCCAACAATTAAAATTAACAGATGCTAACATGGTGTTCTATGATGTGCAACACAAACACCTCTGCTAAATTCTCTGAAAAAGTAGTCTGGGGTTTCATGACTCTTTACATTGTCGAAAGCAGCAGATAGATCTAGCAGAATGAGAATTGAAGATTTGGACTTAGCTCTTGCCCTCCGTAGCGATTCAGTGAATGACAGCAAGCCGGTGTATACATATTATTAATGTGTTCGTTAATGTATCTGTCTGACATCAGACCTTTGCAGAAGTTCAGAACAAAGTGCTTTTGCAGCAGTGTCATTTAATGGTATTTTTTGCATTGGGGATGAAGTTTGGAATTCTGAAAGTATGGGTGCGCCTCAATCAGCTCCCTATCTCCCGAGCTCGTGAATTAATAGATCGTGTACACGAATTCGGGCACTGGCAAGTTCCCTGACTCACTGCACGTTGGGACAGTGATCGCTCGAAGTCCAGTGACATGATTACGTACAGCGTCAACGCACAACACAGTAGAACATCATCACTGGAATTAATAAACAACAGGCAGGACCAATCTCATTTTGATATTATTTTTTATTCTCTTTAAACACATCATTCTGTTACATGTTCTTACAACATTTCAGCCGAATATTAATTATAAATGATAATTAGATGTGTTCATTACCTGTCTAGCGATGTGTGTTTATGTTGAAATATACTAAAAACGACATTATTTCCAGTAAGGGAGCGCCGATGCTCCCTAGTTTTTGGGGTGCATTGTGGGATTTTTCAGGGAGCAAACGTTCCAGTACACTGAAAAGATTTTGCGATTGAGACAGCCCTTAAAATGGCCGACTTCCTGATCAGTGCCCTGACTACTGAACAAGGGCTGATTGAGACGCACCCGGCGTTTTTATAGCACACTGAATCTTTCAAGTCAAAGGGCCAAATAAAATGTGGATTTTCATTAAATGACCCCTTTGAAAGAACAAGTTGTTTTTCTCTCATGGAATTTGTTGTGAGTGAAAGTTTCAAGATATACAGTTTAATCATTTATTTTACATAATTGCCTATTTTATAACTAATAAATGGTTTCTGGACTTGGAGGATACTCAGTGAGTGGAGTTAAAGGAATAGATTACCCAAAAATTAAAAATTAAAACATTCAAATACTATGGAAGTCAATGGGGACCAGGAACTGTTTAGCTGAAGAAATAAATGCATACAGATTTGGAACAACTTATGTTCCAATGAGTAATGACAGGCTATTCATTTTTCGTTAAAAAAAAAATAATGAAACTACTCGGGTCAAGTGATTAGGTATAAAATACCTGAAATTGGACTAATGAAAGCAAATAAGGAAAAGTGTTACCTCGCCATCCTGCCTCACTCGGAGTTGAAGAACAACAGCATTACTTTGTGTAATATCTCCATCTGGTGTTTTTCTAGGGTAGCACACTTTTTAAAATGTCTCCCTTTTCACGTGTTGTCAGATGTATACTTCACACATGGATGATCAGTTTTTCTCTGAGATTTTTTCTGGTAAGACTGAATATAATTAATATGTTGTATTATGGGTTTCATGCACTGATCTAGATCAGTGGTTTCATGCTATTATTTTTAGATGTGTGTGTGTGTGTGTATAAATATATACATCTTTTTTTATCAGTGGACCTACAGTTCTGTTTTTTAGTTGTTTTATTTCTTGTATTGTGAACTGCCAATTTCAAAGAAAGACTGGATTTATACATTTTTACATGTAGCGTCATGTACTTTGTCTATGTTTAGAAAAGTGAGGATAAGAACACACACGCACATCTTTATGTAGACTCAGTGCTGGTTCTTTAATGAGATGACTTCCATTAAAACATGAGTATAAAGCTCAAAACAATCAGTGCAGTTTAGGGTCTGCAGCTACTATTTGACCACGACAACAGCATGAGAACAAAATAAGAGTGGCAATAGTCTTTCATCAAACATCTCTGAATATTACATGATCACTTGTGCTCAATAAATAAAACAATTCAAAATAGTAATATGTTAATAAATACCAATAACAAAGACACATTCAACCATATAACACTGACAACAGCAGCAAACTTCCCTTTCATGAAAATAAAAATGAGCATAAAGCATATATAAAAGCATTCAGCTGGTTAAATAAATGGAAGAGAAGCATAACGTGTATAAATAATTTGTACTTTACGGTTTAATTCCGATTAAAATGTTACTTGTGCCCAAGCTGCCATGACAAAGGCACAGATACATATATTTCTCTCTGAATCTGAGCCACATGTATCATGGTCCACTCGTTCACATTTAGTCATTTCTTCAGAATGCAAGTCATATTATAGAACATGTGCTTCTTTGTCACAAAGTCACTCACAAAAATAAATAAATATATGTTAAGAATAAAATTAAAGATAATCTTTCAACTTTTTGGCTTGCCAATATTAATACATATCAACAGACATATTATTGGGGGAAAAACAGCATGACATTATGTGAAAGGAATAAAAACTAACAACAGGGAAAAAAAAGTTGGATTGTCATCAACAAACAACAAATGACCTTTGCATGTGGTGGGCTGTAGAGATACAAAGTAAAGATGCATATTCAAATGAAAACCATAGAAACCAAGAACTCAACACTGACAAATATGAACCATCAGTGATCTGGAAAGAATGACCTGGGACCTTGTGCATGAAACTATCTGGGCAACTGTGAATATGGACCAGAATTGATGAAAATTTGTTCAGTGCTCTTGAACGAGGTGTTATGAGCCAACTTCATTTACAACAGGGCAAATGTGTGTGTATAAACAGCGTATATGTGAATTATTGCGTGTGTAGGTGTGTGTGTGTGAGAGAGAGATTACAAAGCTGATCTAGCTATGATTATTTTGGCTGCTGATCACGTTTCCGCCTGGAGGGGCAATATGTATCGAGTCTAGGATTGGCCGCAACACCTGACCAAATGGCCTGAGAGAGAAAGAGAGCATAAAGTACTGTGAAAATCACACAGATCTTCTTACATAACTTTTCAGCACTGGAAATTTGACAGTTGAAAATGAGAGAACATCACAGTTATACAATCACGAATGGGTGAATCTCACAAAAACATGGTCAAGGTCACATCTCACTACAAAATCAACAGGATAAAAATTAAGCCTATTTTTAGGACCATTAAATGGATAGTTCATCCAAAAATGAACATTTTGTCATTCACGTTAAAGACAGAACCTCTATGAAATTTTTAAAAATGTCTTAGTGCAGGGCTGTCCAAACTCGGTCCTGGAGGGCCGGTGTCCTGCAGAGTTTAGCTCCAACTTGCC
>NW_015544145.1:349480-353401 GCF_001515605.1 Sinocyclocheilus anshuiensis
CTGCAGAATTAAGCTCCAACTTGCCTCAACACACCTGACTGGAAGTTTCTATGCCTAGTAAAGAGCTTGATTAGCTGGTTCAGGTGTGTTTAATTAGGGTTGGAGCTAAACTCTGCAGGACACCGGCCCTCCAGGACCAAGTTTGGATAGCCCTGTCTTAGTGCCTGTTGTCTATACAATGAAAGTCAGTGGAATCCAATGTTGTTTTGGACCCTTTTGACTTTGAAGGAACAGTTCAACAAAAAAAATAAAAATTTCCTGAAAATGTATGTACTTTCTGGCCATCCAGGATGTAGATGAGTTCGGATGTTTCTTCATCGGAACAGATTTGGAGTAATTTACATCACCAGTGGATCCTCTGCAGTGAATGAGTGCCATCAAAATGAGAGTCCAAACAGCTGATAAAAACATCACAATAATCCACAAGTAATCCACACCACTCCAGTCCATCAGTTAATGTCTTGTGAAGCGAAACATTGCATGTTTGTAAGAAGCCAATTCATCAAGACGTTTTTAACATCAAACCATTGCTTCCGGCTAAAATAGTCCTCTATCCATAATTTTGCTTTCTCTATTAAAAAAGTAATTTTGTCTGAATCAGGAGAGAAATATGCACATATCAAGAACTGTTTACAAGCCAAAACAAATATGTTGGTGGATTTTGATGTGAGAGAGCAACAGGTGATGGACTTTTTCACTGCCGTTATTATGGATTATGGACTAGTATTTTGACCAGAAGTGATAGTTAAAATGCCTTAATGCTGAGTTTGTTTCTTACAAACACACAGCTTTTCACTTTACAAGACATTAATTGATGGACAGGAGTGGTGTGGATTACTTGTGGATTTTTGTGTTGCATTTATCAGCTGTTTGGACTCTCATTCTGACGGCACCCATTCACTGCAGAGGATCCATTGTTGGGCAAGTGATGTAATGATACATTTCTCCAAATCTGTTCCAATGAAGAAACAAACTCATCTACATCTTGGACGCCCTGAGGGTGAGTACATTTTCAGCAAAATGTCATTTTTGGGTGAACTATTCCTTTAATTGTATGGATAAAATCATTATATAAAATATGTATTGTTTCACAAAATACAAGTCACACAGGTTTGGAACGACATGAGGGTATCTCTTTAAGATTTCCCACATTATTTTCTGTACATTTAAGCACTTTCTCCTCAAAGTTATATTACCATAATGCATCAATTTTGTTTTGTGTTTATACTTTTGCCAAGCAGTAGCTTTTGACAATAAAGATTCATTTAACACATTGAATATTCTTGTAAAACGTACTCCAATAACCTTGTTTTATTCATGAATATGTTTTATTCACAGCTATTTATTTAAGCTATTTATTTATAGCTATTAGCTATTAGTCACTAAATACTTACCTATCAAGTGGAAGTAAAAATAACACTGGAAATCTTACGTAAGCATGTATGTGAGCAGGTTTATGTTTAGCATACTCACGTGGAGAGCACTTCAGAGGGCAGATCTGTGATATAGGAGGGAATTTTATTGCCAGTGAGAAACTGGGCCACCTCATTAGTGAACGTGTTACAGTTGTGTTCAAACAATCTGTACTTGTCACCACTGCAGAGAGAGATAGGGACAAGAGATTTCAGAGGCCTACAAAATGTAAGCAATGCATATAAAGCACATGTTTGTACAGTACAAAAACTTTAGAAAGACCTTATACCTGAAGAAAGGAATACTATAAACAAACGTAAAAAGATACTCACCTATATGTTGTTTCTCCAAGTGAGGACAGATAATCCATAAAGATCTCCTCTGTCACCTCAGTGTTTCCCAGCTCCACCACTGTGTCTGGAGGTCCGAGCATCGTCCCGCCCTGTAAACACTCATACACAGTGTGCTTGCTACATACTGTCCTTGTAGCCGCCCTAGAATAAATGTACCTCTTAAGGACAATTATGTTGCAGGGCCAATGTGCTAAGATGTTCAAAGCTTCACATGAATGGCAATAAACATGTAAACTGAGGGCTCACAAACAGCACGACATGAAGTACACTGAGTATATTTTGGGGCTATGTTTTGAAGTGCTTGTCCTATCTTGAGTGTCGTAATGGGTTGAGATTTTACCGGTGGGCAACTAGAGATCCCGGCACCACCATAGAAGAATTCCTCTCCGTAGACCACTATAGATGTGTGCCTGTGTTGACATGATCATACAAGAAAAGCATATAGTTATATAACTAGAGATTTATATATTTAACTTATGCATAAAAGGTTTTACCCATAATCTATAATAAGTAGATATTAAATAGTAGTAATTCACTTACCAAATCCCATCAAGCTGTTTTCCTGTAAGAAAGATTATGTTTTTAGAAATCATACAATTATAGAATTAGAGATATTACATATGTTCCTCATAAGTTATAAATTATCTTTATTATTTTTATTAACATATTAGGACTGTTATGGTTTGAACCATTCAAATAGCTACATTATGTTACATTTAATGAACCTTGATAACCATTGCTACCTTCAGCACGTGACACGATTAATCACAATAAAGAACATCATGTTCTTAAACAGCTTGTTCTTTATAAATAATTCTAGATAACTGAGAGTATCAGATAAACTGGTCTCGATGAATATAGATGTCAGGGTTATGTGAATAAAAGATTTTGTTGATAAAAGTGTTTTCGTCGATCAGCTGTAATCGGACGCGAATTTACAAATCCTAGTACAGTGACGGGATTTTTTAAATATTCATAAGCAAGCTATTCGCTATTGGATAGTAATGACGCAACGTCAGTATTACATTATTAATAATCATGAACTAAGTCGTCATCGTTGGAAGGTTGCCAATCAACGTTAGAATCAGGTCATTAATATTCAGTAGCCAAGATTCGTCATTGGAAGATTACCAGGCAACAGTGGGCTAATATAAATTAGCTAAACCTTCTTCATGGTAGGATTGGAAATTTCGCGGCCCTCACCAATATAACGGTAAAGATATACTGCATCACTCACCTAACATGATCGGGCTGAGCTGTCGGGCCATTCCCCTCGACAGATCATAAATGAAGAGCTGCACTCCAAACGTCGAGTCGTGTTGATCCATGTTTGTGATGCTGGAGGCTGACTATAGCCTGTCTGCGGCGATACACTGCAGTTACACAGCCTTAAGATCCTCAGATGATCGCGACAGTCTGAAATCTCAGTTTTGAAATTTCTAAAACAGTGTCTCTATATCTGACTTTTGGAGAATCGATGGCATTAGGAGGGTCTGAGTAAAGAATACATCAAAGCTCCAAGTCTCCAGTGAAGAAGCGCATTAATTCAATGGCACAACAGCGCCATCTATCGTTTGTGCAAGCGTTTACCTCACGACATTGAAAACACATTAAATAGCCCCCGACAAATAAAACTGTAATTTCAGTGTGTGTATCTTTAAATTGTTTTTTAAGTTTAATCTATCGTCCTGTTCTGTTACCGTTCTTCATCCATATTTTTTATTGGTTGCAGCTTGACAAATTTATAGGCCTACTTCTCTATTCTTAACTTATAGGCTAACTACTTTTTGAGATAAGCTTTGACTGTTGAAAAGATCTGAGAAGAGATGAGCCAAAGCCTTCACATGAACTCGGAATAAAAGAGTTTTTATAGTGCTTATTTTGAAATAAAGTAACTTAAAAAGAACGTCTAACAAAATAATGTTTAAAAAAAAAACATTCCCAAAAAGCTATTAAAAAAATTCTCTCATTTTCTTCTTTTAAAAACTTTCTTTTTTTTTTATGCGAAAGTTAAGGGAACATTCCATTTGATAATTTTTCAAACATTATGGGAACACATTCTACACATTCTTAAATAGGTAACATTTGAAAAATGTCAAACGAACAGCCAGCTAAAATGTTTCAGAAAAAAAGTTCCGTGGACGATGTAGGCTAT
>NW_015544145.1:353411-359139 GCF_001515605.1 Sinocyclocheilus anshuiensis
TGCTAACATTTTGAGAACATTATTAAAGAACAACTTTGAATAAACGTTCTGTTAACGTTACTGAAAGAACGTTTATTCAGACGTTTGAGAGGAACGTTCTGAGAACGTTCCCTGTTAGTTGGGTTTCTATAGGATATAGGCTAGATGCGTCTTATTGAGTATCTTTACATTTCAAAGGTTGAACAATCCGATAGTAAAATCCTTTGTGGGAAACATACGGTAAATTTCTTCATATAATTATTGATCTTCGTGGTTTTGCGCGAAACATTCTAAAAGCTTAACGTCAACGTGATTTAGGCTAGTGTAGCCTATAAGACAATGATATCGGAGGACAAAATTCGGTAGGCTACACAACTTTTTTTGATTGATAATTCACACTATATACAGGCAAGAAGGTGAACCCCGAATATGAACGCAAAACAAAAAAGATAACGTTAACCGTTTCCCACATTAAAACAAAACCATTATAATGAAAAGGCTTAACGTTGAAGGACCATAAGCGCCTTTATATTCTGGGTTCATCTGTTTGCCTGCATGCTGTAGCCTACCTATATATCGTCAACTAAGTAGCCTATACTGAATTTGGGTTTCCGATATCACTTATCTTAATACTTTAAGCCACGTTAGGCGTTTTCTTAATAATGATTTTTAAGGGAAACGCTTAACTTTAGGCATTGCGTTATATCTGCTTGCCATGCCTGCATATACTCATTGTCCTGCATATACCTACTGATTTCAGTCCTCCTTTCACGGTCTTTGTGCATTGATTACACCTTCTCACATTATCTGCGTTGATTGTGGGTGAAAATCAGCGGAATTATGTCGATATGATTTTAATTTGTTAAGTACATCGAATAAACCAAAACACTGATCACAGCAGCACGCAAGCGTGGGAGGTGTGTAGAACGGTAAATGAGGGGCGCTGGAATTCCCTGGAAATCTGCGGAACTTTCTGTGGAATTCTGTTGGCGCATATTCCGGGAAGGACTAATTATGAGTGTTATTGGGCGCATTTCTCGGAAAACACTATTTAAGTACTTTCATTATGTTCTAGGTGTATGTGCATGTGTAGATCACGTTACTATATACAGGGCTTTACATCATACTACTCTGCAATGACCCGATATTCTCGTGTATCTCAAAAGTGACTCATCGTTCTAATACGTCTTTATCGCTCAGAGAGAGACCACCTTTTCCCGTCTTTCATTTCCATTTCTTGGCAAAAACAGCCGCGCTCCTTCCTCAGCGCGCGCGAACACTCGTGGCGAATCGTGCTCGGTGCAGAGCTAAAGGGACGGAGTCTGGCAAGCCATTTTAACAAGTGCCCTAGCTGGGGTTTGAGGGCCCCGGTGCAGGTTGTACCAGTGGGCCCTGTTTGATATTGTGTAAATGGAACAAATATACAAATTAAGGTACAGAAAGTAGAGTTTCCAGGTACAGAAACTGAATAATCAAATGTAAATAGCATTGCGTAGTCTTCACTGTATAAATTAAATATAAATTAATTCTTGTTAAAACTACAAAGTAATTCAGTAAAGAGCAATGAGTGATTTTCTCCCATTTAATTTCTTGGATTAACATTAAGGACACTGAAAGCAGCTAGTAAATTAGGCGCGGTCACTTTAAGAGACAATACATCCAATATAATGATACACATTCGATTTCGTCACTTAAGAGACAATACATCCAATATAATGATACACATTCGATTTCGTTCTCAACTGTTTACTTTCACTTAAGACATAACCGACAATTTTTTCGAGGATACTCGCAAAGACAGGTATTGTGACAATTTTGTATGTATGTGTCGTTTCAAGAGCAAGAGTAGACAAAACTCAATTCAGTGTTCAAGGACTGTGAGACGCGGCTCTCTGCGTGAGCACAGAACAGCGTGCGGGTGCTGAATTAAGCTTTTCATGTCTTTTTGTGTTTGTATGTTTAAACTGGCGAGGTGTATTTGTTCGTTCAGGCACGGGAGGAAGCGAAGAAGAGCTCAGTTCGGTGTTTGCGCGGCTCTCCGTGTGCTCCGAACTCTCAGTTGAGTTTTTCCACGTCTTGTGTTTGAATGCTTTAAACTGTTTTGAATGTTTAAATTGGCAAGGCTTAAAACATGTGCAATTGATAAGCTTTAGTGACGACGCGCAGGCCGTCTTTTTATGCTGGCCTCCGGCAGTCGGTTAAAATCGCCGGGGCGGGGCCCCCCTCAGCCATGGGCCCCTATAATCGTCACCACCTTTCACCCCACCAGCGACGGCCCTGCATTTTAACATTCTTTCTTTAAAACAAACTAGTATCTATTCTACTTATTTTTGATTGCAAGTTAAAATAATATCTAATGTAGGCTAAGTCGTTTTATTATACTGATCCATATCAGGAATCACAATCATTACTTATTTCAAATTGATATTATTCATCTTTACCAAAAACTTAAAAAATTGAGTAAGTTGGATGCAATTAAAACTTTAATTGCTTTTTTAATTCTCTTCAGAGAGCAGCTCTTAGTTTTGATGATTTGGTGCATTTCTTTGGTGAAATACATGTTTGTGTATGTTTTATTTAATCTATTAAATCGTTATTGTGATATAAATAATTTTATGCAAAGCTAAATACAGGCACACAATGTCAGTCATCTAAACTAGTCTCGCATCAGTCTTTTCGCATGGAGGAAACGTCTGATGTTGAGCTTAAAAGAAATGTTTTTATTTATCTTTTTTTTTCCCAAAGAAAATTTACTTTACCTTAAAGGGGTCATATGATGCTTTTTAAAAGATAATTATTTTGTGTATTTGGTGTAACAGAATATGTTGACATGCTTTAATGTTCAAAAAACACATTATTTTTCAAATACTGTACATTATTGTAGGTCCTCTATGCCCCGCCTCTCTCAAACGCTTCGGTTTATACAAAGTCCCTCCTTCCGACAAGCGCAGTCTGCTCTGATTGGCCAGCTGACCCAGTGCATTGTGATTGGCCAAACACCACAAGCACTCGGAAATGTAACGCCCCTTACCATAATTAAACTGGCAAGGTGTATTTGTTTGTTCAGGCACGGGAGGAAGCGAAAAAGAGCTTGGTTCGGTGTTGCTGTCCA
Organism: Sinocyclocheilus anshuiensis; assembly: GCF_001515605.1. Taxonomy (NCBI): domain Eukaryota; kingdom Metazoa; phylum Chordata; class Actinopteri; order Cypriniformes; family Cyprinidae; genus Sinocyclocheilus; species Sinocyclocheilus anshuiensis. The sequence continues at coordinate 356,503 of NW_015544145.1, forward strand.
TGAGACTGTGAGACTCTGTGTGTGCACCGAACTCGGCGCGCGAACACTCAGTTGAATTTTTCCACGTCTTGTGTTTGAATGCTTTAAACTGTTTTGAATGTTTAAATTGGCAAGGCTTAAAACATGTGCAATTGATAAGCTTTAGTGACGACGCGCAGGCCGTCTTTTTATGCTGGCCTCCGGCAGTCGGTTAAAATCGCCGGGGCGGGGCCCCCCTCAGCCATGGGCCCCTATAATCGTCACCACCTTTCACCCCACCAGCGACGGCCCTGCATTTTAACATTCTTTCTTTAAAACAAACTAGTATCTATTCTACTTATTTTTGATTGCAAGTTAAAATAATATCTAATGTAGGCTAAGTCGTTTTATTATACTGATCCATATCAGGAATCACAATCATTACTTATTTCAAATTGATATTATTCATCTTTACCAAAAACTTAAAAAATTGAGTAAGTTGGATGCAATTAAAACTTTAATTGCTTTTTTAATTCTCTTCAGAGAGCAGCTCTTAGTTTTGATGATTTGGTGCATTTCTTTGGTGAAATACATGTTTGTGTATGTTTTATTTAATCTATTAAATCGTTATTGTGATATAAATAATTTTATGCAAAGCTAAATACAGGCACACAATGTCAGTCATCTAAACTAGTCTCGCATCAGTCTTTTCGCATGGAGGAAACGTCTGATGTTGAGCTTAAAAGAAATGTTTTTATTTATCTTTTTTTTTCCCAAAGAAAATTTACTTTACCTTAAAGGGGTCATATGATGCTTTTTAAAAGATAATTATTTTGTGTATTTGGTGTAACAGAATATGTTGACATGCTTTAATGTTCAAAAAACACATTATTTTTCAAATACTGTACATTATTGTAGGTCCTCTATGCCCCGCCTCTCTCAAACGCTTCGGTTTATACAAAGTCCCTCCTTCCGACAAGCGCAGTCTGCTCTGATAAAGGAAAACTTGAAATCGCATCATATGACCCCTTTAACTTATGGGTCTACTCAGTTTTATTTGTCATGATACCAAATGTAGTTACTTAGATCTACTTATTTTTTTACTTAAATTTACTCAGTTCCTACGGTATATTACAATTGATTTCACTGTTTTAAAAATTACTCAGTATTTTTAAGTGTAAAAAAAATGTAAGTGGCAAATAGTAGAATTATTAGTGTGTATACCAGTTGTTGCTACTAACTATACTAGTCAACATTTGAAGTAGATCAAAACCTTTCATCAAAGTTGTCCTAAATCCTAAAACCAAAATGTGTTCTTGTTTTAGGACAACTTTGATTAACTTTTTTGATCCACTTCAAATGTTGACTACTGTATATATATATATATTAGATTATGACGTTTTGGGACAATTCGAACACATATTCATTTAAAATGCTGACCCACTATTTGAGGCGACTACTGTAGTAATTTTTTAATTGAACTATAAATTATCATCAAGTCTACACATTAAAAGTAGTGAAGAACTAGTATCCATCTAATAACAACTGCAATATTACTGGTAACTAGAGAAATATAATGTTAACTAATGAACATGTACTAACTAGTGACACTAAAAAAGGAGACTAGCCACCATTACACTACTAACTAGTAAATAAAAATGTAACAATAATACACTCTTTAAAAGAATAAGTGTAAACACGGCTTGCCATAGACGGAGAAGTGGGTGAGCGCGAGCGCGTAGAGCGTGCACGCGCCAAGCCAAGCCAGTGCGTGCATGTGTCGCAGATTTTAAAACTCAGAGAGAGCTGGAACATCGGCGGACCTGAGGGTGCACCAAGAGTACCGGTGGCTTTAAATCCTAAAAGAAAAACACTCTTAAGAGTCTACGCAGAATAGTTAAGCGACATTTCATCACCTGAAGAGGAAGAACGGGAGAGATAAGAAACTCTGTTTGCTGCACTGGATGATCTCATGAACATGGAGCTGTCATCAATCGGAGAGCAAGTGTTTGCTGTGGAGTCAATAACGAAGAAGAGAATAAGAAAGGTAAGGACGTTGCTTGTGCTGTACATAAAATGCACTTCGGTCAGTTGCTTTAATGAAATATATTTTGCACACACTGTTTACTTTCTGTTTTGAAATGATTATTACCTCCGAAGTCCGCACAGTTTTCTTCTGTTGCCAGTTCAGGAATGACTCACGAGTGAATAATACCTAAGCTTGCGTAACATTTCGGAACTTTTTCGTTGCATGGCTCTTCGTGTGCAAAACACTGCGGTGACTTGTATGTTATTGTCTGAAGTTTGTGAATTTTTCTAAGCTTGAGGGGGTGTGTGAGAACAGCGCGCGTGTCGTCATCATCGCGTTTAGTGGCTACGCGCAGTTTATTTGTACGCGCGCAGGGTCAAGGACAACAAAATAATCGGACCAGTTAAGACCTATGGTTAAGACCAACGGCAGAATAAACAAGATTAAAGATGTTTAAATAGCGATAAATAAAATAGGTCGTTTATTAATAGAGCACCCCCGAGCAAGTATCTATTTGGTAGGTGTTTGTGTTATTTATTTATTATGTTGTCTGTGGTATAACTTACAGCCAGATGTACACTAATAGCTAGTAATGCTGATGATGACTAACGCTGCTTTCGTTTCGTACGCTCGAGCATGGGGGGGGGGGG